>NC_051078.1:46287310-46467310 GCF_004664715.2 Peromyscus leucopus | reverse complement strand
AACAAACACAGAATACCTGCCCTATAGAAAATAACATCACCACAAGACAACGGAAGTCTGGTTAATTAAAACAGAAGTCAACTTTTCATCAGACATTGTACAGCTTGAGATGCCCTGGGAGGGCATGTCCAAAGTGCTGAAAGAAAGCAGCACAGAGGACTTCTGTATGTAAGAACACAATCCTTCAGAAGCGAATCCCAAGGAATATCATCTCCAGATCAACAATGTGTGGATGATGCTGGGAAACTTACTGGAAATACTAAAGAAAGTTCTCTGGACCAAACAAAATGCTGCATGATAATTTGACTGTACACAAAGACATAAACATTACATATGTGGGCAGACATAAAAAGTTTAACAAACATTCCATCTCTCCCTGGTCCCCAGTTTCTTCAAAAAGCTTGTGTTGTGTAAGTCAGTTATTACAGTACTGGGTGATTTGGTTCTAAGAAGGATGAACTGTGTGAAAAGAGCAGAGCAGGGGACGGTGGATAAGACGGAGATATGGACCAGGCAAGTCAACACAGTTTACCCAAAACTAAGGAGATAAGTCAAGGCACACATTTTAATTCTTAAAGCAATCCAGTCAGGAAACAACTAAAAGTGTCAGCCATGAAGAAAACCATCCAGGGCTGGAGAGATGGCTCAGTGGTTAGGAACAGTGGCTGCTCTTCCAGAGGACCTGGCTTCCATCTCCTGCACCTACACAGATGTCCTCTATAGATGGAGACTCCAGTTCCAGGGGTTCTGGTACCCTTTTCTGACACTTGTGGGCACTGCACACACACATACAGTGCACAGACACACATGTAGGCAAAGCACCCATACACATTAAAATAAAAATTTAAAATATTTAAAAAAATAAAAAATCAAGAAACTAAAAGACTACAAAGTTACAAAATGTAACCCCATTTGAGAAGTATAAATCAAAGTCACAAGAAGCACAATTCACACCGACTTGGGTGGTTGCAATTTTTATTCATTAAAAATACATTTTAGCAAAGACAGAGAGAGGAATCGGAAGCCAGATATGTTGCTGGTGAGAATATGAAAGGGTGCAGAAGCGTGGGGAACGCTTAGCTGGCTCTTCAAAAGGTTTAACACACAGTTGTCCTCTCCTACACCCAAAGAAATCAAACTAAAGCCTCAAAAAATGGATTCGTACCAATTGCTTAACAGCAGCAAAATTTGCAAGAACTGGAAGATGGACATAAGCCAAAAGTCCATCAACAGAACCCCCAAAATGAAAATGCAGCAGGTAGACACAATAGCATATTATGCAGCCATCCAAGGGCTGAGGTACAGAGCCATACCACAGTGTGGAGGAACCTCGAAGTCATGCTCCAGCAAGCTAAAAACATAGCTCTGCCTGCAGACCCAAGATTGACACCTGAAAGGGGAAAACCAACTCTACAATGGCCCTCTAATCCCTACACACACATGTTGTGGTACACATATCGCCACTCCACATCAATAATAATAATAATAATAATAATAATAATAATAATAATAATAAATCACTTTCAAAGTGCTAAATGAAAGAAAGCAGACACAAGAGTCATATATTGTTTGATTCCATTTATATGATAGACATCTAGTAGGTAAACACAAAAGTTCTTAAAACAGATCACTCAGGGACAAGGAACGTTCAGGAGAAGGAGAAAGAAACTACTAATAACCGTGAGGTTTTCCTTCAGTTTATGCTTTGGAAGTCTACATGCATGATGGTTACACAACACTAGTATCAAATACTCCTAAATCGGGTGGTTTAAAATGGTTAATTTTATGTTGTGTAGATTCACTTTAATTTCAAAATTCAAGTGTGAGCTGGAGAGATAGCACATTAAAGACTACACAGCTTTGATCAAAACTTAAAACTTCAAAACATAGTTTTACATGTTGAAGATCTGCAGGATCTACCAAAAAAGTTTAAACTCTACTAGTGCTAATATATAGTTTTAGCAAGGTTGTGGGGGAAAAAATTAACATATAAAACCAATTGTACTTCCATATACTAGCATCAATTTCAAAATGAAATTAAGAAAACAACTCCTGGCACAATAACATCAAAGAGGATGATGCAAAGATGAGCTGTCGACTGAAATAAAACTGTTAAAACTGCATATCTGATTAAAGACCTGTATAAAATATGCAAAGAACTCTTAAAACTCCTGAAATCCATCTTAGAATGGCAAAGTAATTGAAGAAACATTTATTTCAAAAGAAGGCATACAACTGGCTAGCAGCTGTATGGAATGCTGCTTGGCATCCTTTATCATCTGAGAATTCATCAGACAAGCCCAGAGCGGAGTCCAGGGAGGAGCCTACAGGACAGATGTGCACAGGTGTGGTCAGCTTCACAGTTTGCTAAGTGCCCCAACACTGGTCTTCTCTGGCTGTAGTGTGAGGAGTACTTTCATTCAGGGGGACATTCCTTCTTGCTAATATTTTAATAGTATCATAGATCTGCTCACGAGTGGTTAGCGACACTGTGCTTTCTGTAGCCTGCTGTTAGGTATCTCATTTTAAATTGAGCATTAAGGAAATTAAGTATTTTAATTCCAGCTCTGCACTACTTCTATCCTAAGGGTCTGTTGCCATTTTTAGCTTCCATGAAATTTTTGCCACCAAGAAAGACAGAATTACAAGGTTTTTCCCCCCTAGAAATTCAGTTGAAATAGTGTATTCTTAATTATCAAAACACCCACCCTGTGTGGGGGCTTTGAATTGGCGAATAGTGGACAGCCACAATGCATAGAAAGCGTGGCACATGCTATGTGACCTCAGTTCCCTACACTGGAGCACTGTGTCCATACCCAGACCTAGACAATCTGGCCAAACTGCTTTGAGTGTGAATAATTTTGTTCTTTATTTTGTGTGATTTTGATTCCTATAATGTACACATTCACTGTTTTAAAGGATTCTTTTAAAAAGCTGAAAGGAAAAGGAAATGAAAACTGAAACTACAATAATTGCTGGCGAGGACTTGGAGAGAAGGACGCCTCACTAAGGGCTCGTAGCGATGATAAGGCTACAAAGGGACCAACCCCTCACACGTGGGGATGGCAGTGACAGGAGGGACGGACGCCCCACACGTGGCTCGTGGGCATGCAATGTGAAGCCACTTTAGGAAAGAGTAGTTTCACTTAAAGTTAAGGATAAACCTTCTGTACGATTCCATCATTAAGTGTTTAGCCAAGAGAAGAGACACCCACACGCACTCACACAAATGCACATAGTGACTGTTATGACAATGTGTAGAAACAGCCCACATGCCCCTCAGCTGGTTCGGTGTGGCACACTCACACAATCAGACACAACTTGATAGTGTACTGGTTACTTTCCATCACTGTGGCCAAAATACCTGGCAGAAACAACCTCAGGGAGAAAAAGTTTGCTTCCCAGTTTGAAAGGATCCTGGTCCATCATCTTGGGGAAGGCAGTGTGGGGTTCACAGAAGCAAGAGTGTACACAGGCAGAGGTTCCTCACAACACAGAGGACCAGGCAGTGTGAACTGGGACTGGAACAAGGGCCCAAGCTCTAACCTTCAAAAGCCTGCCCCCAGTGACCCTTTTCTGCCAGCCCTGCCCCAAGGTCCCACAACCTCACCAACCAGCACCACAGCTGGAGAGGAAGTATTTCACACACGAGCCTGGGGGCACTGGGGGGAATACAGATCCAAACCGTAAGACAGAAAAGAAATCGACTCATGTAGAGCTACAGGATAAGGCAATTTGAAACCCTTCTAAAAGATAGCAGCCCGGCGCAAAAATCGACATTTTGGATGACATTTCCAGAAAAGACAATGCTCTGGAGCTGATCAGTGATTGCCTGGAGCTGGAGATAGAAAAGTGACTGCAAATTTGAGTGATAAAAATTGGGGGGGGGGGGCATTCTAAAATAAGCACAGTGATGACTTCATAACTATAAATTTGGTTTTTCAAAAACCAATGAACTGTGCCCTTTAGGAGAATTCTGCAGCATGTAAACTATATATCAATTAAGCCATTAAAAAAGCATGTGTATTTTGGAATCTGTAATCCCAGTTCTATGTATTTTTACAGTCATAACTGTTGGTATGATTCAGTTCCTGTTCTGAAAATGTTTAGCACGTTATGTACAAATAGTAACCAGTTTGAAATAAGTTAAATGTTTCAACGTGGTGGGATGACTAAATAAAATGTAGATCTTTAGATATAAACATAATGTAACAAATAATACAAAATACTACATATTTTAAATGTTACAGAAAAGCAATGAAAGGTACTCAAGATGTTCTATTAAACAAAATAGTAAGTTTATGAAATAATATACAGGACAAGTCATTAAATGAGTCTGGGAAAGTGCACATCAAAATCACACCCAAATGATAACTCTACTTCTTCTGTCTTTGCTTACTTGCACCTCAGAATTTTTATAAAATATGGGTATTTATGGGGAAATAAAATACAATTGTTAAAGGTAAGTTCTGTTGGGGAGGTATGAGACGTATCAGCAAGAAGGTAGAGTGATTTGTTTAAATTTTTCACTTCAATAAGCAAATTTGTCCACAAAATGTTAAATTTAAAAGACACACAGCAGCAGGCTACCCTAAACACAGTGTCACCAACATCTCATTATCAAAAATCCTTACATTATCTCATGTTACCTAATTATTATAACCCACACCTGTCATAAAACTCCCAAAATAACATTGTGTAATTAGAACATGCTTTATGATATGCTGTGTTCTGCAGTTTTGTTTTGTTTTTTTTTTGTTCTTTCAGTAACCCCATGGACTAGAGGAGCCCACACACAGAAAAAATGAATATATATTAGTGTGTACTGTTGTCTATATGGTATATGTTAATAATTAGTATAAACTCATAATTATATGCTGCATAGGATATAATATGATGAAGGTACATAATTGCATATATACGTGTATTCCGGATTTAGTTTTCACAACAAACTCTAAGGTTATTGGCCCTGTTATATGGTCTGGAAAAAACCAGCATCATAGTTTAAGGGATTGTCCAAGTTACACCATTATCTCCATTTTAGACATTGGAAAATGAGAACTGAGCCTTGGGAAGGCTGAGGAATGACAAGATCCCACAGTTAAGAGCCAAAGTTCAGCCTTGTGTGAGAATGACTCGCACTGTGGTATCCTGAGTCCTCGACACTGATCAATGCTGACTTCCTGCAGAAGCGGTGAAATAATCAGTGTTGGCACAAATGGATTGATTTCGTGCTGGGGGCCAGTGACCAAAGTTGAATGAAAGAAGCGGCCGCTGCCTGCTCGACGTTTGTCCAGAGGAGCTTGGCCTGTTTCCTCTCCCCTCGGAGCTTAGGACTTTTAAAAAGGTGATTTTCTTTCTTCTGAGTTACACCTTAATTTGGGTTTGAGTAAGTTCCAGTCACAGTGCTTTGCTCGTGTAAGGGACTTAATATGCAATGTTCAAGTCAGTTTGTTGCTGGATTTACAGGTCAAACTGCAATGTCGAACATAAAACCATGGAGGTGGAGGGTCTGTTCTTGGACTCCTAATGCCCTAAACATTGAAATCCATGTCTGCGGAGGACTCATCATCTGCTGCTGCCTTTTAGGAACCAGGTGTGTGTGTGTGTGTGTGTGTGTGTGTGTGTGTGTGTGTGTGTGTGTGTGTGTGTGTGCGCGCGCGTACGCGCTTGCCTGTCTATTTGTCTGTCTGTCTGTCTGTCTGTGTCTGTGTCACCAGGGGAAGCAACAAAAGACAGTGGTTATTGATGTGTTCAGCACTGGTTTCTGCAGCTGCCAAACTCAGCAATAGTAGCACCTGCTTTCAACTTGGGGGACTGCTGTGAGACACTGTCTCCTGACTACAACAAGGTCATCGCCCTCCTGAAGTCACAGCAGCTGCAGTTGCCTGCACACGATCAAGCCATCAACTCACCAGCATGCAGAGGAGAGGGCTCACAGGCCCTGCCCTGAGCTGAGGAGTTGTTGGCAGCTGAGGACTGTTGGGAGGAGTCTTCGGGCACGTGGCCCCGATAGACTGCCCATGTTCCAGTGATGGCCCTCACCCCATGTGCACACGCATAGCACTACTTGGGCTCAGTGGGTTCAAGAAGACATGAGATTGGGAAAGGGATGTGGTGAGAAGTGTGAGAAGAGTTGGGGTGGGGGTGGAGATTATCCAAATCCATTGCATACATATATGAAATTATCAAAGAATAAATTTAAAATATTTATAAGAAATAATACCTGCTTTATTGAGTGATTGTTGGGTACGTGACCTCCATATTTTCTATACAGGATCTTGTAGAATTCTTCTAAGAGAGGTTTCTGAGAAAGTACCCCTTCTACAGACAAGCATATGGAGGCTTGCAGACACAGTAATGACTTGTTCAAGGTCACATGGCTAACTCTTGGCATAGATAGAATTCAAACTCCTATCTGTCAGACTCTTAAATTGAACTATGTTCCACAGTAGACTCTATCTGCTGGACTTCATACGCTGTCTAAGAACTGTGTTCATAGATGTTGCTACCTCTTTGGAAGGCTACCTACATCAACCATGCATATTCTTGAAATACCGCCAAAGACATCTAGAATACTGTAGTAGGTACAGAGGTCTAGCCTGTGACCCCAGCAATCAGGAAGCTGGGGCAGAGGAATTGTGAGTTTCAGGTCACCCGAAGCTACATAGCCAGACTGTGTCAAACAGGAAAGGAAGAGAGGGAGGGAGGGAGGGAGGGAGGGAGGGAGGGAGGGAGGGAGGGAGGGAGGACTAATATCATTTTATATTGTGTCCATTTTAACTGAAGTCTCTTTCTTTCTTTCTTTCTTTCTTTTTTTTTTTTTTTTTTTTTTTTTTGTTGGTTTTTTTGAGACAGGGTTTCTCTGTGTAGCTTTGTGCCTTGCCTGGAATTCACTTTGTAGACCAGGCTGGCCTCTTAACTGAAGTTTCTAAACACAATAGAAACACCTACTCAGTGAATCTGTTAAAATTGAGATCACAAATATTTAAAACCCATGAATTCATTCCTCTCAGAGTTCTAGGTGGTTGTGGGGGAAAGGTACTAGACTTTCTACTAAGTCCTGGGGACCTGGATTCAGTCCTGACCTCAAGGGGTTCATGGCCTAATAACAGACAGGCTCACAGGAAACTGCCACACACACACACACACACACACACACACACACACACACACACACACACACACACACCCATGTCTCACAAGGGACAGCAGGCAGTGTTAATGTCTTTAACCCCTGAGCTGCCATAGGCACTGGCCAATCAAGAGTGAGCAGATTCTAGCTACAAACTATGGCATGACTAACACACTGTGTATGAAGACCAGCTCCAAAGCTCACACTCGAGGGCTGGGCAGCTGTTCTTGCTCTTCATGGGAATACTCTTCTTTGACATAGGTTTTTATGAATCGCTGTTTTTTTTTTTTAAGATTTGCTTATTACAGAATGAAATGCTCATTGTAAAATAAGCCTCACTCTACAGAATGCATAAAGTTAGAAACCAGCCCTCTGTTTCCTAGTTCCATTCAAATATAACGACCGTGAACAATGTTATGTCTGTCCAGATGTATCCATTGACTTACACAATGTGATTGTACTGTATCCGAACTTAGAGTTTTAAACATCTGCTGGCCATCTACAGACTCATATGGTGATTGGCATCAGCCAGCTTTTGTCAGCTGCCCCATATCCTCAAGCTATTGGAGAGTTTTGCTAAGATCTTTGGTTAAGAGTGGTGCTGGCTTTTTCCCCATGTTGGATTCATCTTGTTGGGCTGGGCATATTGTTTCCACCGATAGTTGTCTCTATTTCTTTGCTTTATATAATCCACAGAATTGATAAGAAAATTCAACAGCAGAGTTCTGCTCATGTCTCCCCTCTCACTGGGCTCATTTACAATGGATATTTCATTTTGTAATATGCAAGTCTTTAAAATAACAAAACATAGTGATTACTAAAAACTGACGTCAAAGCAGAGTGGCCAGACGATGAGCAGGACATCCTCTTCCTTACTCCCTGGCTGAACTGCAAAATCCCTTGGGGCTTCCCATGGCCTCTTTGGGCTTTACAGGCTGGAACATTAAGCATGTGAGGTGTGGCTTGCCCTGCCAAACTGCCTCCTTCTACAGACAGTACTCAGTGCTCCGCAGTGTGTGAAAGTCCAGATTTCCAAGACACATTGTAGAAGCCGGAGGCAGCTATTCTGAACAGTCGATCAAGACCACAGCAAACCGCTTTGATTAAATTATCCAGGCTTTGGTTTTGAAAGACAGGACCCAGTCAGGTCAATCAGATGTGAAGATATTTGCAGCAATTCTAAAGAGAGGCCCAACTAGAAGGTGTTTCTCAGGTCTCCAGAAAGAGCTGCTTTCTTACCCTGTAGGAGTTTGATCTTTAAAAAACAAAATCAAACACCAGAGTTATAACTGTGGCTCCAGCTTCCACCAAGGTCAGCTGAAAGTTACTAACTTCTAAAGGGAACTTAATTGGTTGGCTGGGCAATTATTTTGCATGGGGATTTTTGTTTAACCAGCCTTGTGAGGTTTTTCTTGATATTGAATTCAAGGCTGCCTTGAGAAGCTTGTCCTCATTTATCCCTCCTCAAAGGAAAACCCCCCAAATCAAGGAGCATCTCGAAGTGGAATAGCAGGAGAATGTGCTTTCATTATTTGACTGAAATACATCGCGGGAATAATCTAATTTTCCCTCTCCGTTGCAAAGAATATAAGTTACTAATATTCTTTCTCAAGGGCACATTCTCGGGATTCTGTGAGGACCTCAGCCGTGGCTCCTCCCTTTCCATACCCTGTGTCACTGTAGGGAATAGTGCAGCAAGCAGCTTTGATTGACTTCCAAGGAAAAGAACGACTCTTAGGAACAGGAGATGATGCAAAGGTGTGCTGGGAAAAATAAAGCCTAGACTTCCGTGACCTGGAAAGCTGTAGAGATTTCTCCACAGCAGGGAGCCGCTCTGCAGCAGGCACTGGCTGCCTGTCCTCACAGTGACCTCAGGTCGGGAGCTAGCTACCTGAGACAGTGTCAGATCCCACATGCTGAGGGCCCAGTCCCCAAGACTGTCCTCATGTCAACCCCACCCACAAGACATGGCCTCCTTAACTTCTGAATGACCAGCTAGGAATTGAGGCTCAATTAATTTGCCTGGTCAAGGAGCTCACAGAACTCAGGGAAATGCTGTAGCTACATTTACTTGTTGAATAGAAATGATATTTTTAAAGACACAAACAAGCATGCGGATAGAGGCTCTGTAGGGTGAGGTCTGCAAGAGTCCCGAGTGCTTGAATATGTGTGTCCGTAGAGCTGGAGAGCTGGCACTGCCACCCTCTTGACATATGGCTGGGTCCTTGCCTTCCTGCAAGCCTCCACACGCTCAGTGTCTCGGAGCTCCTGAACCCAGTGTGTCAGGACACACTACAGCACATCCATGGTCGAAACATGGGCAACTGGGCCATGAAAGGATAGCCTCCAATGCTGATCCACCCAGTGATTAAACCTAGCAAAGATCTTCTGGATCCTTCTTCGCTCTTCTGTGCCCCATTCCTTCCTCATTAGCACAGACCAGGACCCCTTCTGTAATAGGGAAGTAGTCACTAGAGAATGTCTCTTATTTTTAATTTTTTGATTAATTAAAATTTACAGACAATTTCTCTCATGTACAAAATACACACTAACCACTTTTACTCCATACCGTCCTTGCCATCCCCAGCACAGGAATTACAAGCATGCACCACTTGCCCAACATTTTTATGTGGGTTCTCATGCTTGCTAGGCAAGTGCAGTACCATCTGAGCTGTATGTCCAGGAGCAAAGAGTTTCCTTGTGGCGGCTCCTCTTCAAGAAGAGTAAGAAAGATGGAAAGGATCGCAGCTGGAGTTTTCTCTGGTCCTGTCTAGCCCCACAGACCCCACAGTCACTTATAAAATAATCACTCAGAAGCTTATATTAGTTAAAACTGTTCAGCCATTAGCTCAGGCCTACCACTGACTAGCTCTTACATCTAAACTAACCCATAATTCTTATTTATGTTTAGCCACATGGCTTGGTACCTTTTCTCAGTTCTGCCTTCACATCTTGCTTCCTGTGTTTGGCTGGTGACTCCTCTCAACCTTCCTCTTCCCAGCATTCTCTTCTCTACTTGTCCCTCCTATACTTCCTACCTGGCTACTGGCCAATCAGCACTTTATTTATTAACCAATCAGAGCAACACATTCACAGCATACAGAGCAATATCCACAGCAGAGGATTTTAGTTTCTGTGGTCAATCTTGAAGACAAGACATTCTGGCTTCTGTGTTCTGCCTTGGGGAGAAAAATGAACTAGGAAAGGAAAGCGGGTCACTGAGGGACACTGCCTCCTGAAGCCTGCTTCTGAAGTCCACCCAGTGACTCTGGCCATTTAAGGGATTCAAAAGGGTATGGGAGTAAGGAGCCTGGAGCCATGGATGAAAATGAAAAGTACCATGTCACAACAGGGAAAATCCATGGCATGAACCCACCAAATAGCTGGGATGAGGTGAGGCCATCAGAACAGAAGGTAGCTGAACATCATTGGCAAAAACGAGGATTCTGTAAGCAGACTGCTGACTTCAAATTATCACAGAGCAGATGCATGACTTTGGGCAAGGACTTCTTAACCTTTTTGTGCTGATTTTCTCATCTGCAAACCAGAGGTCCTAACCATTCCTGTTTTGTGTGGTTGTTGTGTGCACCACATGAGCTAATGTAAGTGGCAGATGTAGAGCAGGGCCTGACATGCAGCAAAGCTCAACCACAGTTTAGTGTGCACTCTGTACACAATGCATTTATTTATAATACATACGAAGATATGAATGACACCTTCACACCCACAATGGCTATTATATTAATCAATTTTCCCCAGCAAAACTGGATACTCATATATCCATCCATCATCTATCTATCCATCATCTATTAATCCATCATTTATTTATCCTCAATATCTATCTATCCATTCATCTACTTATCCATTTATCTATAATCCACCTATTATATATCAACAGATATAAAATTTAATAAATATAGTCATGAGAAGTGGAACAATGGAATGGATATCACTGATATGGGTATCAAGGGAGTAATGTGAGCACTCTGTTCTGAGAAGAGCAAACCCATCAACCATCCTTTCACTACACGAACAAGGGAAGCCAAGCTTTTAAAGGTGCAGAAATGTTGTAGAGGTCAGATACTTCCCTGTCTTAGGTCTTGGGATGTTTTGAGAACAATGCGAACAATAAACTGAGTTTCCTAGGCAGATACAAGATCACAGAGGATGTTGACCCAAACTTCACCCTCCTCAGTTGGTTCTTGTGGAATCTGTGGCCTTCAAAAGTTCATGTATTATAAATTTAACCCTTAATTCATGCATTAGTGATGTCTCAAGATAGGGTATTTAGGAGATACTTGGGGTTATATGGAGCCATGAAAATGTACCCCCACGATGGCATTAGTGGCTTTATTGGAAGAAGAGAGACTAGAGCTGGAACATCATCAGTCTTCTCACCGTGAGACATCTTCTCCTATTATAATGCAGAAGGAAAGCCCTTACCAGATGCCAGCACCATGCTCTTGGTCTTCCAAGAAGTTTGAGCTAAATAAACTTCTGTTCTTTATAAGTTATTCATCCATTACATTTTGTTACAGCAACAGAAAATGGACTAAGGCAGAGGTACAGAGCAGACCTGCCACTCACATAAATAGCTGCTATTCATGGTGTAATGGGACCTTCTCAGCACTTGCGCATCCTCTCAGATTGGTCTGACTGACCTTAGGAAAGGGATGTGCAGGGCTGGAGACACAGATCTCCAGTTAAGAAGAACACTAGCTGCTCTTCCAGAGGACCTGGGTTCAATTCCCAGCAATCACATGGCAGTTCATAACTATGATTACTGTTCCAGGGGACTGAATGCCCTCTTCTGACTTCTGCAGGACTGCACACACATGGTGCACAGACAAAACCACTCCAACACGTGAAATAAATAATACAAGTGAAAAGCAACCACAGCAGCGGTGTACAGCATTTCCGTTTATTTCCTGTGAAAGACTGAGTCCTGCAGGATGAAAAGCCAAGCTGGGCTGCATGGGTAAGAAGAAGTAGCATATCCTTTGCTTGTATTGATAAGGAATTTCATGTCTTCAGTTCATGGGAGGTGATTCTTGAAGTTCTCTGCTCATCATGGTGCCGATCATGGCTCTACCTTGGAAGTCTTTGTGACCCTGGGGGCCTCAATATGATGCTTTGTGATTCTGATGTTTTACAGGAGACACACCACAATCTGCAGAACATCTTTCCAGGAAAAAAACAGCAGCAACAATGAAGCATTGCTTTGCAGGTAAGATTGCCCCGGTCACCTGTATCCTGACACCCACCTGCTCCAATCAGAATCAGGACATGATCAGCCTTGACCATCACTCTGGCAACAATCACAGACTTGAAGAATCTAATGATAAGCAGAACAGTAGCAATAATAATAGTAGCTAACACTTATATAATCTGTCCCGAATACTGTCTGACTGAAACCTGCCATTTCTAAGTGTTTTATATTTCTCACAAATTCTATGAATTAGAATCTGTCACATCATTCAATTTCACAGGCAAAGGAACCGAAGCAGAAATTCATATAACAAAGAAAATTTCAATGTCTATGATTCCAGCTCGGCCTGAACCCCAATTCTGTGTTCTTCTCCACTATGTATTATCCCCTAAAGGGCTGTAGCAAAGGGATCCCCAACCTGTGACTACATAAGGGCCATGGAACAGCTCCAGGATGCCTGGGAATCTCTACATCAGGCAAACAGAATCCACAAACAAACATATAATAATGCCTGAGACATAGTCATCCAAATATCAAATGTGCGTGGATGCTTCTGGGAAATAGATGTATGAAACATTGAACACATTATTACTTTCACTTACAGTTTCTCCATCACAAATTCAGGGGAGAAACCCCAGCTCCTGGTGATGTATCTAATTACAGTCTCCTTTTCCCTTATTTTGAGACACTGATAGATTTGCTTCTCTATTATATTTTAGGGAAACATAAATCAAAGGAGTAAATGAGTATAAATTCTAAACAAAGGCAGCTTGAGTTTTTCTCAAAGTGTAGCACAGAGGCTAATGCACACCACACGCCATGAGTGAGTTGGAGGACAAATTTCATAAGTTGAAATTACCACACTATTAGTATCCGGGTCCAGAAGCAGGAGACCATTTGACTCCTGAATGCTCCTCATGTATTCCAAAATCTTTCCCTAAAAGGGCAGCCATTTGTAGTGGGCACAAATGACATGTTCATGTCCTAACACTTGGTACCTGTGAGTGAACGTGACCTTGTTTGGAACTAGGATGTGTTTTTTTTCCGTTCAAATTGGCACAAGGTCATACTGGATATGGGTAGACTCTAATCCAATATCTGATAGCCTCATAAACACAGGAAAGAAAAACAGCACACAGGAAGTAGCCCCCCACCCCAACCCCATGAAGACCAAGAGAGACACACAGATATGATCAGGTGGTGTGTGAAGTACTTAGGGACAGCAATGATTGCAGGCAGCTACCAGAAGGCCAGAGAGGCAAGAAAACACCTCCCCTAGAGTCTTCAGGGACCTGAAGACTAATTGATTGCCAATGAGCTTCTAGCTTCCAGGTCTGTGAGAGAAGAAACAGCTATTGTCTGAAGTCACCCAGTGTGCAGTAATGTGTTCCGGCACCTACAGGGACCTAATGCAGTTATTCTGCCTCCAACCCTGTAAAATGGGAGTGTTGCCTGTGTTTTACTTTATATGACTGGAATCATACAGCACACCACTCAGTTTTTCTTCTTTCACTCTGCGGTGTTATTTGTAATCACTCACATTTTTGTGTGCAGTTGTAAATCTTTCACCCTTTTGTTCTTAGCATTAGGGCTAAACAAAAGGCTCTTAGTGGGAGAACCACCAACATCATGGGAGTTTACAACCCCCTCTCCATAAAGGCTGGGAACCTTGGTGTGGTGGCTTGAACAGGAATGGCCTCATAGGCTCATCCATCTGAATGCTAGGGATTGGGAGGTGTGGCTTTGTTGGAGCAGGTGTGGTCTTGTTGGAGGAAGTGTGTCACTGGGAGTGGGCTTTGGGGTTTCAGAAGCTCAAGCCAGGCCCGGTGACTCTCTCTTGCTGCTGCTTGTGGATCCAGATATAGAACTCTCAGCTCCTCTCCAGCACCATGTCTGCCTGTGTGCCGCCATGCTTCCCGCCATAATACTGGGCTAAACCTCTGAACGTAAGCAAGCCCCAGTTAAACGCTTTCTCTTATAAGAGTTGCTGTGGTCATGGTGTCTCTTCACAGCAATAGACACTGATTACAGTCCTTGGCACAGTGTGAATGACAGCCGTGGTTACAGTCTGTGTACTCTACCAGGAAGACCATAATGTTGAGTTCCATGTTGGAAGGCCCTTGAGGGTCCCAGAGCAGACTCCAAACACTGCCGGAGGCTTAGTGCGGAGGCCGCTGCCTGGAAAGAGAACAGCATTTGGAGATGAACTGGGGGAAATCTTGTACTGGAAAAACAGGTAGGCAAAATTCTGAGGCACATTCCTCAGTTCTTCAGGCCTTCTCCTGGGACTGTCTTGTAAAGCTGTTAAGTTTTCTTTACCTCCCTGTTGCTAGTTTCAACAGGTATGTCTAAGAACCATAATAAAAGAAATAAAAAGTCTTCTTACTGGAAGAGAAGGTGGGAAGGTACCAAAGGAAATAACCACATTAGTATGGGGAGCATTGGGAACAAGACATCCCAGCAGGAGGGAGTCGGAAGTGGGGGCAGCAGACACTAGATGACCAAGTCTGGGTCAGGTAGTTTGCTCTGAAGCCTTTCCTCTTCCTCTGCAGACAGCCACTGTCTCCCCATACCCATGTGGCCTTCCCGCTGCTGCGTTCCGTGTTCCTGGTGTCCTTTGTGAACCTGAACCACTTTTTTTAGAAGGACATGGGTCCAATTGTGTTAGGACCACCTAATGGTCTCCTTTTAACTTGAACTAATCTTTAAATCCACTGTCTCCAAATGCAGTCATATTCCAAGCTCCTGGTAAGGTATAGGGGGTGTGGGCGTGTTTTAAGTCCAACATGAGTTTTGGGGGAAGGGCTATAATTCTGCCCATTCCAGTAAATTCGTGTCATTTTTACTTTTAGCTTATGTAGAACTCTGTCCTCACCACGGTGGACTTTCATACAATAGGTTTCAGAGACCAATGCTGAGCCCAGCAAAAGCAGCCCAGGCCAGCGCTGTGTGCCGTCATCATTGGAAGCCTCCTCAGCACACCAGGCCCCTGTCTCCACTGACCTGGGTTTGGCTTTGTTTGCAAAGACGTTCTGGTTTTAGAATGTAGATGGGGTCCCACGCAGAGTTTTAAATGTCTTCCATAGTGAAGTTTCTCACCAGCATTTTCACATGTAGAGATGACTGCTTTAGAAGGAAAGTGTTACTCTCAGTAATATCCAGCAAGCACTTCTCAGGTCTTGTCTTTCTCCTTTCAATAATCCCAGGAAGTGCCTCAGATGCTCACTGGTGGTGGCTGGAGGCAGTGGGGGTATACTCCTTACTGTTTTGGAAACACTTGCTCTGTTTGATCTGTTTGGTCTGTTTGGTTGGGTTTTATTGAGAGGTCTGTAAAGTGAGGCTTCCATTATCATTACTGTGTGAAAGCAAATTCCTTGGGGGCGGGGAGGGTGGCGCTTTGTTGAGTTCTGCATTATCAGATGGTTTTCTTGATCCTGGAGCCCAGTGGGGTTCAAGGTCCAGTAGATAACACAAACACACAGCAAGCGATTTCCAGGAAGCCTGATAGGTGCAGTGAGAGAGCGTTTTCAACCTGGGCGTCCATCTCTCTGGGCATTATCCCCGTGGTCCTCAGGATCCAGCAATGGTAAGCAGCAGCGATGTTGCCACTCAGCACAATGGATGGTGAGAGGCAGACAGTTCCTTCAGGCTGAGTGATACGACCTCTCTCTTTGGGAATTGTGATCCGTAGGTGTCTGTGATGACCATGTGAACAAAAGATGGTGATTTGTAAACATAACTTGTTATTGATTCATTGGGAATTTCACATCATGCACCCCAATCCTGCTTTTTTCCCAGTCCCTCCATATCTGCCCTTCACCTCTGTAGCATCCCCCCCCCCAAAAAAAAATAAAAAAAATATTAAAGACAAAATCAACCAAACAAACAAAAAACCTTCACTGTTCCATCTTTCCCTCCTCTCCATCAGCTCTTCACTTGTCCCAGTGGCCTTGGGAGCTGCTGTGTGTCACACAGTTGACCCTTTTGTTCAAACATCTTTACTTGCAAATGTTCATTGTGTAATGAGTTGTTGGTCAGGTTCAAGGCCTCTGGTTTCTGGTACGCCATCAATACTGGACCCTCACCAAAACTCCTCTAGGAAATCCTGCTGTTGTCCCGAGTCATGGAGATCCTGCGGCTATGGTTTCACTTAAACAGTCCCTTTACAGAGTCTGGCAGGTCATTGATGGGGTAGATGTTGGAGTGAGCCAACTCAAAGCCAAGGATGTGGGCCTGGGTGGTAGCTGATTTGGTCAGTCTGGGTCACTGGGACCACCCCCTTCAGGTAAGGGGTGGGCCAGCTCTTCTGCTGCAGTAGCCAGCAAGGGGCAGCAACCAGCTCTCCCAAGGCCAAAAAGGGCTGGCTCAACATGACCCTCAGATTTCAACACTCATGGTTCCTATGGCCCCCCTGTGATAACATGGGCCATGGAAACCAACACAGACCCCAGCTTCAGCAGGACCACAGACCCAGACATGACCCTCTGCTGTAGCTGGGGCTCAGACCGGGACATCATCATGGCCCCAAGTGACAGCGCAGACCACACAGATCAGTATTGTCCCAGTGGCATCATGGCCCTTGGATACCAATATGGCCTCAGGTGGCTGACCTGACCCCAGGCATCTGCACAGCCTTTGGTGGTAATGGGAGCCATGGAGATCAACACAGACCCTGGCTGCAGTAGGATCAAAGACCCAGACATGGTCCTCCAGAGTAGCTTGGGCCCAGACATCATGATGGCCCCAGGTGGCAGCACAGACCACCCAGATCAGCCTGACCCAAGCAGCAGCCTGGCCCTCAGACACCAACACAGTCTCAGCTAGCAGACCAGACCCTGGTTATCCTCACAGCCTTAGGTGGTGACAGGAGCCACAGAACATAAACTCAGACCCAGCTTGGTAGCGAGCCACAGAACCAGATATGGTTCTTGACACAGCTCGGCCCTGGACGACACCATGACCCCTGGTTCCAGCACAAGCTGCTTAGATTGGCATGCCCCAGCAGCAGCATGGCCCTCAGACACCAATATGGCCATAGGTAGTGACCCAGTCCCTGGGCATCCATGTGGCCTTTGGTGGCAACAGGGACCACAGACATCAGTACAGATCCTGGCTGTGGTAGGACCACAGACCCAGTCATGGTTCTCAGCAGCAGTCTGGGCCCAAATGTCATAACATGGCCCCAGGTGGCAGTGCAGGCCATTCAGATTGGCCCCAGAAGCAGCATGGCCCTCAGACACTAACATGGCCCCAGAAGCAGCCCAAACCCTGGGCATCTGCGTGGCCTTCAGTGGTAACAGGAACCACAGAGATCAACACAGATTCTGGCTGTGGTGGAGCCATGGACTCAGACATGGCCTTCAGCACAGCTGGGGCCTGGACATCATCATGGCCCCAGGTGGCAACACAGACCACTCGGATCAGCCTGGCCTTGGTGGCAGCATGGTTCCTGTAAACCAACATGGACTCAGGTGTCTATCCAGACCCTGGGCATCTGCTCAGCCTTCAGTGGTAGCTGAAGCCATGGGTATCAACACAGATGATGTCTGCTGTATGGCCATGGACCTAGACATGTCTTCAGCTACCCCAGGACATGAGGACCTAGGAGAACCTGTGGGTGTCTTCCACCCACCTGGGCCATGAGGACCCAGGCAGGTTTGTGCCCAAAGACATCATTATCTCTGCTTTCCTAGAGAAATAGATAACTGTTTTGTAAATAGATAATAGACTCCATCTTAGAGAGATGCAAAAACATGCTATACACTAGTACTACATATAAATATAAGGGGGATGTGTGTGTGTGTGTTCTTGCCATCCCAGGTCTTGCCTGGTGTCTCCTGGTAAGCCCCTTTTCTTCTTATACTAGGTGGACACTATTAATGTTGAATCTGGATAAGTCTTTGTTGCAGAGGACTGTCCTATGCACCATAATATCTTTAACAACATCCCTGATGCCCAGAGCAATCATCAGAAATGTCTCCAGGTTACACCACTTGTCCATGGGGGAGGGGACGCACCTCCATGGAGAACCCCATGCCAGAGTGAGTTCTGCCACCAAGAGCCCTAGCTAAGGCCGTTCCTGCAGGAGGCTGGGCTGGCCCCAAGCATCTGTCAGGTATGTGCACAACAAAAAGGGTGTCCCAGAGGAAGCAGCTGGATTTGGGTGCTAGATCCTTCAAGAAGACACGTCAGGAAAGTGAGTTAGTTCCAACACAGGCACCTTCAACCTCACTGAGCGCTAACTCGGTCAGGAAAGTCTTCCTGAGATTTATGTCTGTGCAGCCTGTATATGAGTGTGTGTGTGTGTGTGTGTGTGTGTGTGTGTGTGTGTGTGTGTGTCTCTGTGTGTGTGTGTGTGTCTGTGTGTGTGTGTGTGTCTGTGTGTGTGTGTATGTGTGTGTGTGTCTGTGTGTGTGTGTCTCTCTGTGTGTGTGTCTGTGTGTGTCTCTGTGTGTGTGTGTCTGTGTGTCTCTCTGTGTGTGTCTCTCTCTGTGTGTGTCTCTGTGTGTGTGTGTGTGTCTGTGTGTGTGTCTGTGTGTGTCTCTCTGTGTGTGTGTCTGTGTGTGTGTCTGTGTGTCTCTCTGTGTGTGTGTCTCTGTGTGTGTGTGTGTGTGTGTGTGTGTGTGTGTGTGTGTGTGTCTGTGTGTGTGTGTATGTGTGTGTGTGTGTGTGTGTGTCTGTGTGTGTGTCTGTGTGTGTGTGTCTGTGTGTGTCTGTGTGTCTGTGTGTGTGTGTGTGTGTGTGTGTGTGTGTGTGTGTGTGTGGTTATAAGGCACCCATGAGAAACCTTTCATATTTGCCTGTTAGGATATATTCTAATATGCAGTTATGTCATGAAACACTGAAGAGGGTAACACTGTGAAGTGATTAAAGTCCGTCAGTGAATGAGGAAGCAGAATTTGGCATATTTAAATAATACTGTTGGCCATAAAATGGAACAAAGTACCTATATATTCCACATATTGTAGGTGAAGCAATCCTGAAAACGTCAATGCTAACTGAAAGAAACAGTCATAAAAGATCATATAAAGTGTAGCTCCATTTCCATGAAAGTCCAGAACAAGGGACTCCATAGGAAGAAACATTGCTTGTTGCTTAGGGCTAGCAAGAGATCCTAGCTGATAGGATAAATAGTTAAGGATAAAGGGTTTCCTTTTAATGGGAAAAAATTCTCTAAAATTTGGCAGTTCTGATGGTTGTACATATTCACAATCACATTCAAACTCACTGAATTGTGCACAATAAGTTTGTGAATTATGTACTGTGTGCATTATATTGCAATAAAGCTGCTCTCTTTTGGTTTGGTTTTGGGTTTGGGGGATGTCTGTTTGACTGATTTGGTTTTTGAGACTGGGTCCCTCTACATAACCCTGACTGTCCTGGAACTCATTCTGTAGACCAGACTGGCCTTGAACTCACAGAGATCTGCTGCCTCTGCTTCCCGGGTACTGGGATTAAAGGTGTGCGCCACCACCCCAGCTCTAAAGGTGTTTTGTTTTAATTCACATAAATAGAAGCTTCTTTCTTCCCCTTCCTTCTTGATCTGTGCTGTGGCCTCTTGGGAAATCACTTCTCATTGGGAGACCATAAAAACAAGGGGTCAGACCCCTGACTTCCACTACCACACTTGGGCATCACCAGAGGCTGGACATCCTACCACATAACTGATGTGACACCTAAGAACTCTTTTAACACTAGCTCTGGCAATGATGCAAAGAAATGTGGTCAAACCAGTATGGGCACAATCTGTGTGGGCGTGTAAACCAGCACAACCACTTCACTGTTAAAACTGGCTCTGTGAGTGTGCCCTAAGTGCCAAGAAAGGTAACTTCTTGGTATTTACTTCATAGAAACATAAATTAGAAGTCAGGAGGAGACAGAGGAGGTAGATTACGAGGGCCAGAGCACAGTTGGTGAAACCGGTAGGTTCTGGCATTCCACGACACAGAGATGCACTGATTCACACTAACCTGTTACTTATTCTATGTTTATAAAGAACTAGAGGTAGAGAGTTCAAAGGACCCAAACGTAAGAAACAGTGAGGGGGAAATGCTAAGTGCTCTGACTTGATCAATGCCTTCTGTATTCACTTGAATGCATAAAATATATGTCAACTCTCAAATGTCTTTAAATTGTATAGAAAAGTTGGTACAGACACACGAGCATTGAAGGATAAGAATGAGAATGGATGAAATAATCCTGTACACAATCAATGTGTGAGTTTCACAAAAACATTTCGAGCGAAGGAAGCCAGACACTGTGTAAGGAAGACGTGCTATGTAATTCCATGTAGATGAAGAAAGGCAATGTTTATCCTGTTGCTAGAACATGGGCTTGTGGTTGCCACTCGGGACGTGGGTGGGGCTCACGATGGGGTAACAGGAAGTGCTTCTGAGTTGCAGTTACAGTCTATTTCTTGACCTAGGAGGCAACCACATGTGTGGGTTGTGCAAGTTCCCTGAATGATACCTTTTGAATTTTTTAAATTTCTGTATGTATCTTAAGAATATTTTTCTAGAATAAATAAAGTGAAAAAAATACATACATATAGAGCTGAGAGAGATCTGCCAGAGTTTTTGTCTCACTTCAAGGCGCTGCCACCGGGCCCAGCCCAGCTCCCATGGTAGCACTAGGCTGTGGGACCCTCAGAGGGTCACCAGCTTCTCTCTCTCCTTCTCCCCTAGCTGGGCTGCCCAAGGAAGTCAGTCTTCCCAAATCTTCTGGTCCATCACTCTCTCTCTCAACTCTTTGTCACACCTCACCCCACCCTCACCCCGATGTCCTGGGAAAGCTTATCAGAGTCATTTCGGCATCACTCTGTCATATCCAGAGCCGTCTTTCCCTCGGGAACACGAAGGGGGAAGAGCAGTTCCTGGTGAATCTTACGCAGAGTGTATTTCCCAGTGCATACTTCCCGGGAACTGTGTGGTCGCTCCCCGCACCTCTCTGCTGAAAGGAGCTCCCCTCAGAACTTCGGGTGCTGCATGTCTCCTTCTCTGAGGGAGGCTTCTCTCAGCAGCCCCAGCAGTGGCTGCCCGGGGACATCTGGTTGACCCGCTGCCTCCATCAAGAGAGCTTGCTCTTCACCACAGTCGGGGTTGAGCACTTGGAGTGAGCCATCTCGTCTCGTTGAACCTGCGTGACAATCTATGGAGCAGGAATTAGTATCATTCTCACTTTCCAGGTGAGGATGTGGGAGTCAGTGAGCAAGACCTGTTCCTATAAGGAAACTTCACTGGGCCTAGGAGATGGCTCAGTGGGTAAAGTTCTTGCTGTGAAGGCGTGAAGACTTTCACAGCCTCAGCAACCACATGAAGAACTGGAGAGGTGTTGCATGCCTTTAATCCCAGCCCTGAAGAGGTGATGCAGGCCTTTAATCCTAGCACTGAGAAGCACAGACAAGCTGAACTGGGTGCTTGCTAGTTAGTCAGTCTAGCCAATCAGTGAGCTTCATGTTCAGTGAAAGACTGGCTCAAAAAAAGGGGGGAGGGGGAAGCGCAGAACAGTGGAGAGGGATCCCTGATATCACCTTCTAGTCTCCACAGATTCATGTACCTGCACGCATGCCTGGAGACACACATGCATACATCACATGGGAAGCAAGGAAGGAAGGAATGAAGGGAGGGAGGGAGGGAAGAAGAGAGGGAGGAAGAGAGGGTGGGAGAGAAGGAGGGAGGAAGAGAGGGAGGGGAAGAAGAGAGGGAGGGAGGGAGAAAGGGAGGAAAAGAGGAAGAGGGAGGGAAAGATGGAGAGAGGGAGGGAAGAAGGGAGAGAGGGAGGGAGGGAGGGAGGGAGGGAGGGAGGGAGGGAGGGAGGGAAGGAGGGAGGGAAAAAACTTGACAGGGCATTCTGTCCTTCCATTTGGCCCTAAGTGAATTAGTAAAATCTTGGAAGGAGTCTCAGAGAACATGGCGAGGTGAGACAACCTCTCTGTGAGGAAAGTGGGGAACAATGGGTAGAGAGTGTGATACCTGGGTAACCCCCAACAGGGCAGCTAGGATTTGGGCCAACAGAGAAGCAGCAAATACCTGTCTGCATCAGGACAGAGCGGTGAAAAATGCCAGGCATGATTAGGAAGTCTGGTTTGGTTGGGATGTATAGTGCATATATTGGCTGCAAAGAGCCAAAGGTGGTTTTTAAAAGGCTGGGTATGCCCCAATCATCACAATTTAATGTGTCAACTTAACTGGATTGTGGAGTACCCCATTTTTTGGTCAAAGATTATTTTGTGCTTTTCTGTGAAGATCACTGTGGGTGGTGTTAACATTTTATTTTTTTATCTTTTGGTTTTTTCGAGACAGGGTTTCTCTGTTGTTTTTGGTGCCTGACCTGAATCTTGCTCTGTAGACCAGGCTGGCCTCAACTCACAGAGATCTGCCTGGCTCCACCTCCTGAGTGCTGGGACTAAAGGCGTGTGCCACCACCGCCAGGCTGGGTGTCGTTCACATTTTAAATGGTAGACGGAGTAGAACACATGGCCTTAGAGTGGGTGGGTGGGTGAGAGAGAATTCTTCTTTTACACAAATCCTCACACTCGTGCAGCAAGTGCTTTACAGACGAGCATCTCCCCAGCACTAGCGACTGTCTGGTCTATCTCAGCGAAGTGCCTGGCTCGCAGCAACTCAGGGAACACATAACCTGGGTGATTACCTGTGTTCTAGTTCATTCTAGGCTTGCTTCTCTTCCCCTCTAGGTTAGAAGCTGTCTGAGGCCAGAGACTGCCTGTCTATGATCCACACCACCTATCACAGCGCTCTGGGCATCACGGGTCACACATTTCTTGAGATCTGTGCTTCTAAAATGGGCGGTAACTGCTGTGCACCTGCAAAGCCCTCCTCCATCAGTGTCTTTGATTTGCACTAAGCATCTCCACTTAAGCTCCCATTATTGAGTTCATTATGAAGAAGGAACATACACATTAAGCGGGAGAATGACCACATGGGGAAGATGTGACCCTCGTTCAACTCAGGGGATAATTTTCCATCTACAGTATTAGCAACCTGTTATTTGACTGTGCGACAATGATTCTGCCGAATTCGGAATCAAATCCACTTCTAACATGATTAGTTCCTTTTGAAGTGCCACTTTGCCATCTTTACAGGCCGCGTCTTTCAGCTAACATTTTGGGATACCCTGCTTCAGAAAGTCGCATCTTGGGTGGAATACAACAGCTGTGAAGAGAAGTGTTTTTTTGAAATAAGCAAGTGAGAGAGAGAGAAGAGGCTTTGTTTCTGAACCCAGGGTCACAAGAGAATGTAACTGTCAAACACTTTGACCTGCCCCCACCGTGAGAGAGCTAAGGAGCTGAGCTTCAGCTGTTTCATTAGGAAGGGAAGAGTGGGAAGAGAGGAGAGAGAGAAAACTGGTGTTATTTCATTAATTTCCTACAGAAAACTCGAAGCATGCTGCACTCTCAGGCTTGCCCTCAGCCCATCTGGAACCAGGCTTGGGGTCAGAGGCCACAGGTTCTTAGGCGAAGGAGGCTCTGGCTTCTCCACACATTCACTCATTATACACAAGGCTCTGGAGAATTTGTATTCTCTCTGATTCTGGGAAAATCAAATTTAGAAACAGGACACAGAGAAGATTTTCTAGAATCTAATGACTCCCATTATAAGCCAAAAGCAAAATCTTAGCTCAGGGCGGCAGCATAATGAAGTTGGTCATTAGCAACAAGGAAATACGAATCCCTCAGCCCTTGCTCTGGTGAACCACAAAGATTGGCTGGAAGATTACCGATTGAGACTTTATCACGCTCCCCTGATCCGTAGAGAGAGAGCTGGATGTTGTCATCAGTTTCCTGGATGGATAAACTGAAGACAATCCCTGTATCTAGAAGACGGAAGGGCATAGGTGTCCAAATGGAGACCTGGTTCTAGCCAACGAACAGGATCTCTCCTCAGGGAGGAATATAGGCACCTTTACACAAAGGAAAGAAGTCACCACCACCACCCACCACCACCACTACCATCACCACCATCACCACCATCACCGCCATCACCACCACCATCACCACCACCACCGTCACCACTACCATCAACACTACCATCACCTCCACCACCACCATCACCACCACCACCACCACCACCTCCACCACCACCTCCACCACCACCACCACCACCACCACCACCACCACCACACCACCACCACCTCCACCACCACCTCCATCACCACCACCATCACCACCACCTCCACCACCACCTCCACCACCACCATCACCACCACCATCACTACCACCTCCACCACCACCACCACCACCACCACCACCACCACCACCACCACCCCACCAAAGAGTCACTTAACAGGAGACACTGAAGCCTTTTGATGAACGACTTTGAGTTGCAAATCACCACTCACCAAGAAACTTGTATCCTCCCCTTTCTGGCCAATAATGCTCTCATGTTTATCATGTTTATCACACACAGTAGTTTCAAATTTGTGGAGAACATGAAGGGCTCAGTTTAAGAAACAGAAATACCACCCTGAAGATCAACTTTCCAATGGCTTCAGTGTCCATTACAGTCACTAGTTTAGAAGAGACTTTTTGGAATAAGCCTAAAAGTCTGTTGACTATTACTTAGTGGTAGAAGAGGAACAGTGAGGACACATACGTGGTGTTCCTTTAGTATGACATAGATGCTATTTCTGGGAGCCATAAAACACCAGACTCATATGGAGTCAGGTGAGAGCCTTTGATTGAACAGAGCATTCAAGGAGGTGCATCATCCTAACTGGAGCATCAGTGTTCAGACTCCAAAGGCCAAGGGCAAAGGTCGGTAAAGATTCAGGACATGGAAACAGGGATGTGCTGTAGCCAATTCATGAAAGTCAATGGTTGAATATTCAGGAATTTTGTGAGCCAATTGAAGCAAAATGAGCTTGAAATCTGTTGCTGTGGAACTATTTATAACCTAGAAATAGGTACAGTACACAACTTAGTGTCATCAGGACAGCCTATCACCCCTCTATCATCTATTTTGAGAGATGTTTCTCCAGCATATCCCACTGGATAGAAGAGCTCCTGGAGGTCTGCATAACGAGTCCAGACTGAGAGGCAGGATCAGTCAAGAACACTGGCCTCGGAGTGAGAAGAGATCTCTGATCACAGGCCATCATGTAGAACTGTGTGATTCCAGCCCAGCCATTTATCTGGACCTGGAATTTCTCATTTATAAAGTAAGGCCAGCCATAGGATGTATTTTTGATAACTTGATAAAACATCATATATGTAATCATTACCTCATTTAAATAAAGGTGATGCTTGGCACAGAGTAGCCACACGGAGGCACACGTGTATTAAATGCTGGATGAGTCCATCCCAAACACACGTGGTTAGCTCACTCTTACAACCTAAGGGCTTGGGGTCTCGGTCCTTACTGACTGCCTTCGTCTTTAAGCACACTTGCTTGTCTGTACTCTGACCCAAGCCTCTCTCTCTCTGCCCTTCTCTCTCTTTCTCTCCCCTTTTCAATCCTTTTCTCCCATAGTCCTCGGGTCCTAAACTCTTAGGGCACACAGGAAGAGGTAATGGTGAGTGGAGGAAGCTGAGTTCATCTGAGCAAACCTAACTAATCATGTCATCAAAACACAAATTGTATTTGCTCCCCGATGACCCTTCGAACCTGACTCAGCAGAGTGTGGTAGTTCCTCAAAAGCTTCAAGAGAAAGCCAGCATGTCCTCTAGCATTTCCAAAGCACTCCTCAGAGGAGTGAGCCATCTGTGTGAAGACAAAATTGTTGAACAACGTTCACAGTGGCAGTATTCACGACAGCCCCCAATGAATAAAATCCAGTCTCCACCAACTGAAGGAAGAAAAACAAAAGTGTACTTACTGTATCCATACACACTAGGAGGAATCTGGGGCTGCAGAACTGCTCATAGAAATGTGCTTGTCAATTCTGCAACTGGAACATCATCTCTTGACCAGGAGACACTCAAATGCCCGGACATGGCACTTCGCACTGTACATACAAGTGTTACCCTTACTTGTCACCTACTGAGGTTCCAGACCAGTCCTTGCTCTCAGGGGTCACCTCTGCTCAGCAGCTGCCTTTCAAACCTTGAGACTCAGCAAAGTCTTTCAAAGTGCCAATAAGATGAGAAAAACACACTCTGGGGTGGGGGTTGGGGGGCATTTCCAGAGAAGACAACAGCAGAAGGCCTTGCCCCAATGTGAGTGGCACCACCTTGTAAGCTGGGGGCCTGGGTGGAAAAACAGGATCTACCAGTCCAGGCACTTCCTCCTGCTGTTCTGGAGACGGATGGACACACACACACACACACACACACACACACATACACACACACACACACACACACACACACACACCGTAAGCCATAAATACTGGTTTTCCTCACCTTCCCCCCAGTCCTGCTTCACTGTGGCCTAGAAATGATGGCGCAAGCTTACCATGGGCCTCAAACATTAACCAAAGTGAGCCTTTATCCTGTGAACATGTCTTCAGGCAATCCCAAATGTAATCTGCTCTAAGATGCCCAACTTTCTCTTAGCTGCTGGGAGACATGTTGGGGATTCGGTAATTAGGAGTGAAGAAAGGATTCCTCCATCCCTCCCCGTTAACTAATTCAAAAATTCTTGGATTCGTGATGCCGGAAACCTGGGGAAGAAGTCTCGGTCCTAGTCATTACCAGCCTCAGTCCTGCCCGTGTGTATTGTGTCTGTTGAACATGGGTGTCCATCATCCATCTCACAGACACTGCTCCTGGAGAAGGCTCAGACATGTCACCGAGTGTCTCAGCTGTACATGGATATGGCATGCTGCGTCCATCTGTCCTCCAGGGCCTCAAGCTCTCATACTCATCTCTATGGTTCTCTCTGGGCTGGGGTGATTACTCCCACTTCCCCTGACCCAAAGTTCTTCCCTTCATCAGGTTCTCCCAGGGAATCTTCAATTGAAGCCAAAGCATGATGGTTCATCCCTGTTATCCCAGCTCTCGGGAGGCTGGGGTTAGGAGAACCACAGGTTCGAGACCAGGCTGAGATATGTAGTGAGTTCGAAGATAGTCTTGGGTCCACAGAGTAAGACCCTATCTCAAAAAAAAAAAAAAAAAAAAAAAAATAAGATGGTGGTGATGATGAGGAGGAGGAGGAAGAAGAAGAGGAGGGAGGAGAAGAAGAGGAGGAAGTAAGGCCTAAAGGAGAAATGGAAGTCTAAACTCAGCTTTATCACCTGCAAGGAGAGTTGTAAAAACTTAAGTCTTTTGGGCCTTCTCTTTCTTAATAATTTACCCATTATGGAGTCTCAGCAAACTGTGAGGCTTGGCACATGTTCTTAGGAGGCTTTCAACAGGCTTCAGGACAAGTGTGCTGCTGAGCGGCCAGCAGTGTGGATTTCAGTCATAAATAACACACACCACAGAGAGGCCTTCCTCCCAGGGCTCTTCAGCCAGACTCCCCTGTGCCTGGAGGTCCGGCGCCACTGGAGAGCTGGCATTGGCTCTTAGGAACACATTCACTGCCTCAGTCAGTCCAGGACAGAACCGGAAGTGACCTGTCGTGGGAGGATGCAGTCCCCAGCGCCAACACAGCACTTTGCTGAAGTAAATTTCGGATTTAGGATTTTGTATAGAAAGAAAACAATGACTATTGATTTGTACTCCCCGAGAAAGACTAAACAAACCCTTGCTCCTCTTATATTTTATTAAAAACCCTCTGTGCCATCTGAAAGCCGACCTTCACAGCCCTCCCTGGAAACCCCACCACTTCCTGCCACTCAAACACAGCAGGGCCAGTTCCCTCTCCTTCTGGGAAGTCTCTGACGACCCTTGTCAGCTTGCAATGTTCTCAGACCCCTCAGAAAGCTCACACTGCTGCTCTCTGTCCATCCCTGGCATCCAATTCATATCATCTTTTTTGTTGTGATGTTTTATACATTTTATCTCCTTGAAGTCAGGGACCACATTCTCTGCCTCGACTCAGATTTTTTTCCTTCTCTATCTCCTCTGTCCTTGATTTGATAATTATTATTTTTACTGTGTGTGTGCATGCATGTGTCTGTCTGTGTCTGTCTCTGTCTCTCTCTGTGTATGTGCATGCATGTGTCTGTCTCTGTCTGCCTGTCTCTGTCTGTGTGTGTGTGTGTGTGTGTGTGTGTGTGTGTGTGTGTGTGTGTAGGGGGCACACATATGTCTGAAGGCACACATGCACATATATGGAAACCAAAGACAACCTCAGATGTCATTCCTCAGCACTGCCCAATTTGTGGAGGTGTTGTTGTTTTGTGGTTTTTTTTTTTTTTTTTTTTTTTTGGTTTTTCGAGACAGGGTTTCTCTGCGTAGCTTTGCGCCTTTCCTGGAGCTCACTTGGTAGCCCAGGCTGGCCTCGAACTCACAGAGATCCACCTGGCTCTGCCTCCCGAGTGCTGGGATTAAAGGCGTGCGCCACCACCACCCGGCCTGTGGTTTGTTTTTTGTTTTTGTTTTTGTTTGTTTGTTTGTTTGTTTGTTTGAGACAAGATCACTTACTAGCCTGTCACTCACCAAGTAGGCTAGGGTGGCTGGCCAGTGAGTCTTGGTGGCCTATCTCCTACCATCTCCTCTGCTCTCCTAAAACTGGGATTAGAACTATGTGCCCACAACACTTGGCTTTTTTTATAATTAGTTCTTCCCCATGACACAGCAAATACCAAGCAAACCAAGTGTCTACATGTACTGTCTTCATGAATTCCACACCCACCTTCTAATGCAATGATTCTCATTACCGCTCCATAGGAGAGGAATGGGAATTTCCCAAGGCTGAGTCTCCAGCCTATGGTCAGAAAATTGACCTTGACCCAGGTGTACCTGACTTCTGGACCTTCAGTTTCCAAGTGTGGTCCTCAGTGAGCTTCAAGAGCAGGAAATGGAGAACAAAGAAACCTTCCTTTGTAGACCAGCAAACATCCCAAGAAAGGCTCAAATTCAGAAAGAGCCTTTCCCAAGCCAGCGATTTGTCCAGGGTGGAAAGAGGTCTAAACACAGGGACTCCTGACCTCTGAGCCAGCCCTCTTCTTCCCATACCCGGGTGCTGCACTTCATAATAAAAATATCCCTTTGAAAACGTAATGTCTTTGTACTTCTCCACTGCAGAACATACCACCCTTTAGCAAAAAACCAAAACAGTAATTTTCCGCAGAGTGGATAATCACTCAGTCCGGCAAACTGAAGCAATGTGTTGTGGTTAGAGTAGAAGACATGTGAAAACCCTCTTGTTTTGTTTCTGTTTGTATAAGAGAGAAATACATGTGTGTGTGTGTCTGTGTGCACACACCATGTGTGCCTGCTTTCCAGTTCAACTGACCGTCAGTAAGTCCTCGACACCCGCCCACTGCCACTCTGAACACTGCTCACAGATGAGAGCTGGGTCAAAAGTTATTTTGCATATCCTGGAACTTCAGAGCAGTGTGGCATCGGCAGGGCGTGAAGAAGGTTGACGGAGAGGAAGGGGACAGACAGAAATGGCAGAGGCCACACTCTGCCTGGAACACCCCTCCCAGCCTTGAGCAGGTTTTACTAGAGATCAGCACAGCCAACTATTGACTACTTAACACTTTGGCAGACCGGTCCACAGTGGAGATGCAAAAATCAAGGCTTAAACTCTAGTTTCAAAGTGATGGGCAAGATGGGTATGTCGGAATGAGCATTCCGAGATAGGGAAGACTAAAAGAAAGTAGAACAGTGTCTGAGCACCAAAGCAGTTATCCTAAAAGAGAACTCCCTGCCAACAGCATCGCACACAGAACGACAGACTGTCTGTCGGACAGCTCGGTCCACCCAGCACCCACACCCCCAGCTCCGTTACCTGCATTGCTATACTGGCCTTAGCTTGTGCATCTGAAAAGGGGTGACATCATTTTCATCTCCTGAAGTCGGATTAAAGAACGCACTTCACGTTAAAGACATGCACCAGATTCTAGTAAGCGCCTGGTAAGCTGTAGTGAAAGAAAGCAAGACACCAGCTACGGAGCGGAGCGAGGTGGGTGGTGTTGTTATTTAATGAGGGTTTTTCATTTCTTTTGTTTTCACCTGGCTTTTGCCCTTTCAATTAAAGGTCTTGTCCAGGCCAGCCTCGAATAGCTACACGGCCTGGACTGACTGCAAACTCACAATCAGTCCCCCCATGCCAGGCTTCCAAGTACTGGGGTTAGAGGTGTACAATGCCATGCCTAGCTCAAGGTGGATTTTTAGGGTCCATTTTTAAAGAGTGAAGATCTCCCCAAGGAGCTGACACACAGATGAGATGGAGGAGAAAGCCCCTCAGGAAGGGTGCCCAGGCAGAGGCTAGAGAAAGCACTTTTTAAAGCAAGGGAGAAAAAGATGATGAGTGTGGCTGACCGGGAGAAGAAGAGAGTCATAATAAAATGTTAAAGGGGGTCTGAAGACATGGGTCAGTGGTTAAGAACACTTGATGTTCTTGCAGAGAACCTGGGTTCAATTCCCAGCACCCACAGTGGGCAACTCACAACCACCTGAATCTCCAATTCAAGTGGATCCAACACCTTCTTCTGGACTCTGTGGGTACTAGGAACCCTCATGATACACACACCTACATGCAGGCACTTATACATACACATTTTAAAGACTAAAAATAAATTTAAAAAAAAAGAAAGAAAACATTGAAGAGGTTGAGTTTTAAGTGTGATGGGAAGCGTGGTTTTTGAGTGTGGTCTGTTAGCCGTGTGTGTTGCTGGGAGACAAAATCTTTAGAGGACTAGGAAGGAGTACGGGGAAGAAGCTGGGAGGCTGCTTCATACAGCCAAAGCCAGAAACGAGAGTGATTTGTCCAGAGGCGGCAGGAGAGACGGGAACCTGGTCATTTTAAGCTCTCCTCTGCAGGCACAGCTCACGTGGCACTCATTCACTCATCCACTTCTGACAGAAATTGGTCTGCAAGAGAGAAGGCATTTGAGTCTTTGTTTTCTCCAAGTTCCCTTTTTCGTTGTTCTGGCACAGTTTCTAATAAAATGTCTGATATATAACTGTCGATCAATACATATTTATTATGTATTTGCTTAATGAATAATATACTCACTGTGGGATGTGAGGAAAAGAGCCATGTCAAAGTGACTCCACCTGAGATTTGCTTTGCCCACAAACCAATGTCTTGGTTCATTATCCTGGGCCAGCTTTACTCCTATGCTCTTGTCCAGATAAAGATGTAAATTGCACACACACACACACACACACACACTCACACACATACTTACATATACACACTCACACATACTCACACACGCATACACACTCACACACATACTTACATACACACACTCACACACACACATACATACTCACACACATACTTACATACACACACACACACATACACACATACACTCACACACATACTTACATATACACACTCACACATACTCACACACACACATACACACTCACACACATACTTACATACACACACTCACACACACACTTACACACACATACACACTCACACACATACTTACATACACACACACACATACACACTGGAGTCACAGGACACTATCTGGAGAAGAGACTCATCTAACATAGTTCCATATCTTTAAATGAATATAGCCCCATTCCTTTTGACAAGGTAAACAAAGGGCCAGCAGCTGAATGACTTGCCTAACATCCACTATAATCAAGCCTAATTATAATAATGCACACACTTACATTTCATTTACTATATGTCGGACACATTGCAAAGAACATCAGAATTCTCAGTTTCTCACAGAAGGAGGAACTATTGGTACTGTCATTTTACAGATGATGTAGGAACTATCAGTACTGTCATTTTAGAGGTGACAAAAACATGGCGCTTTGAGGGTACCCAGGCAGGAAATGATAGAGGCAGGGCTGAGACCCAGATTCAGCTTGATCTTAAAGCCACATTGCCATACAACTTCCAAAAGCCACATTGTATTAGAACCACCAATCCTGGCTTCCTGCAGGAACTCTTTCCCTGGGGAGACGTAAATAAATATCAACTCCCTTCTAATAGGACATCAGTAAAACACCAATGTACCACTCCACTAACACCCAGCTTGAGGAGCCAACGGGCTTATTGGGATTACTTACAAAGCATGAGTGAGTGAGTGAAGCATTATTTCTATGAGCACAGATGACCCCACAGCAATCCCACCATGCGTCGCTGCGTAACTAGAGTCCCCCTTCAGTTAACCTCCTACAGTCTATGTAACCTAGCACCTCCTGAGACCAGGAGGCTGAATGATTTACAGCTAGATGGGAGACATAGGAGAGGGGGACTGAGATCAGGCCAGAGTCCAGTGACCCTTCCCACCTCCTCCTTTGGAGAGGTAATGTTAGCTGTCAACAGGCCCGATCTCCAGGTCCTACAGCAAGGGGTCATGGGTACTCTGAGGAAACGCTTGGAGGACATGCTACAGGACAAACAGGAGCGACACAAGGGTCTATGAGTAAGTGGCTTCAGAGGGACCCTCACTGACCTAGCCATCCCATGGGGCTTGGCTTCGGTTGGGCTGAGGAATCAATCTATCACTGTTCCCATCCCCGGTTTTAATATCCCCTACAGATAGGTCATCTTTAATGAAATGTGCACAGGTCAGCTTGCTCATGTGATAATGCATTTTTTAGGACAAATTGCAAAGACCTGAGGAATTGATTTCTAGTGTCTGGTCAAAAAAAAATCAAAAGTTGTTATATTTCATTTATGTTCAAATTAGTATGAATGGCCTAGAAGTGGATAGGTCATTGGCTATTTTGATTACCTTTTCAATGTTTCCATGCTTTTTAATGACCTATTGATCAAGACTGTTATTCGATTTCTAGTGTTTGTTTATGAAATGTTTTATATGTAGCCAGTAGCTAATGCTGAGACACCAATTCAGAAAAACACAGCATCAGCTCAAGAGAAGCCAAAACTTTAGGCATCTCCCACTACATTAAAATTTCACATGCTTACATGTTGCTTTTCTCTTCTCTTGATTTTTACAGAAATGTAGTTTTTATTGAAATTGACATTCACAGCATTAGATGCTTAAGAAATAAATCCACACTTTTGGATACTAGAACATGTGAAACTGTCGCAAAACCAAATATTTCACATCCAATATAAATTGTGTGTATGTGTATTCATGTGTGCTTGTGTGTGTGTTCATGTGTATGTAGATGTGTGTATACAAAATCAGAAAGAGTGGCTGTAGAATTTAATCAATTTTCATTTCTATCAGTTTGGTTTGGCTATGGGTATATAGAGCAATGGACAGTAATGACTTGTGCCAAGAATAACTTGCACGTAGAAAAATAGCCATCTTCTAACATTGAGAGCTTAAAAGACTTAGTGTTGCTTGGCTTATAAGTCATGGTGGCTGCTTGGTGCCACGCTGTTTTATTGAGAAGGAGATAAAATAAGCCAGGAAAACAGAAAACCTAACTTTTGAAATGTTTATGCCAAGTACCTCTCTAAGCATTTTAAGTGCGGTAACTCAGTCCTGACAGCAACATTGTGAAGCAGCCAGCATCACTGCTGGCATTTTACAGATGGGGACAAAGTGAAACTGAGTCATATGAACAACCCACAAATAATGAATGAGCACAAGTTTAAATAAAGGCAATTTAGCTTCAACATCCAGATTCTTGGCCACTGGGCTGTGCTTTCTTTTAAAGTATTACAACAGAGCAATGATTTTATTTATTTTAAGTTTGTAGCATGTGCTAGGCCTTGGGGTTAAACCATCTTATTATTTTATTTAATTTTATGGCATCTTCTAAGAATCCAACACAGTTAGGTTTGGTGGCCTACTTTTACAGCTGAGAGGCTTAGCTGTTTAAACAGCTTTATTCTTCTTCCACGTTCCTACTTCCTTTTCCCCACTGAAGAGCAGAACCAAAAGGACTGCTCGAGAACACAGAACCTCGAGACTGGAAGACAAGCACCACCCTTGATAGCGGCTTAACGTTGTTTCCATCCTCGCTAACTAGACTTGAACAACACGGTTGCTCTTTTTAGACCCTTCTTTCTGTGCAGAAAAGTTGAATTCTGTATTAAGAAGGAAAACCTCTCCTCATTTTCAGGAAGTTGAAGAAAACTATAAAAAGCCATTTATTAGAAAGAATCCATGGGAAACAGTTTAAAAAGACTATGAGAAGTCAAGGTTTCCTCCAAAGATATTTATTTTCTAATGCATAAAAAGATTAAGGAGGAAAAAGGCAGGATGACTGATGACCTATACAGCAGGAAAAATGACTAGTGGGGAGGGCTCTGCTCTCCGGGAAGAGGTTACAGTTGTGTTTCTCAACCTGTGGGTTGTGACCCCTTGGTGATCAAGTGACCCTTTCATAGGGATCACCTAAGACCATCAGAAAACACAGATATTTACATTACGATTCATAACAGAATCAGAATTACAGTTAAGAATTAGCAACAAACGTGGTTTTATGTTGGGGGTCACCACACCATGAGGAGCTGTATTAAAGGGTTGCAGCGTTAGGAAGGCTGAGAACCCCTGGCTTACAGGGCTTCGTAGGCAGACCTGGAAATAGCAAATATTACTTCTGCCCACAGATTGGCCAAATACTAGTCACATGGTATGATGCAATTTCAAAGGAGGCTGTGACCAAGAGGGAAAAAAAATAACTCGGGCTTTGAAAAATATGTTATCTTTGTCACCAGTGATTTCTATAATTCTACCACCATATTTCCACTTAATACTTGAAGAGACACCTATGTGAAAGATTTACACACATGAGCTATTTTCCTAGCATCTAACATTCTCCTCAGTATATTGCAGGGAAGGCAATAATTGTTGGAATAAATAAATAAACTAACTTCACAATTTTGAACATGGCAAGTATTTCACTCAGTAAGTCTAAGACATAAAAACAGAAAAAGGAATTTCCCTGGCTCTGGCTCCCATTGATTTCCATTTTGCCCCACGTCTTGTGTAACTAAGCTCACTTTGAAGAGCACTGAACTATGGAATACTTTCTAGAACATTAAGACACAGACATTTCTAGATCATAAGGGGTTGTCTTGGCTTTAACAGTTTTGGATGTGTGGTCCTTAACCTTCATGGAAGCCAGCTTCTTCATCTGGAAAGGGTGGTGGGAAGGCGCACAGAGACCATCCAGGGGCCAGGGGCCCATCCAACAACAGTCTCTTCACTTCCTGACTAATAGAACCCCACCCAACTGCTTGTAGGTAGTGATGTGCTCACCACCAGGGGACATTTATGATCATTTAAGGCAAAGGTGGCAGCCCTTTCCTTTCTCATACTTCTCAGTCTGAAGAGGGGTTTGCGAGCAGGTGCGTGGGCAGTGGGGTTAAGGAGAAGTCTGCCAGGGGCCTTCAGAAAAGTTGGTTCTCTTTGTTGGAAGAGAACAAGGTTCTTTTGATTCTATGCTCTTCATCCTATGACAAATGCTGGAATGTGAGGCTGTGCTGCTCGGCCCTGCAGGACATATCGCCACCACACCAAAGACGCAGCTTGGACAGATAGGAAGGGCCGGGTCCTCACCGCCGTGGCTGAGCCAGGTCCTCACAGAAGTGGCTGAGCCCTTGAAATAACCCCAAGCCAACCTACTTCCATTCTTTTTTTTTTTAAGATTTATTTATTTATTGTATACAGAGGAGGGCACCAGATCTCATTACAGATGGTTGTGAGCCACCATGTGGGTGCTGGGAGTTGAACTCAGGACCTCTGGAAGAGCAGTCGGTGCTCTTAACCTCTGAGCTATCTCTCCAGCCCCCTATTTCCATTCTTAACACTGCATGAAAGAAGACCAGTGTTGTATGTAAGCCTCTGGACTTTGCACACATTACTTGCAGCCAAGAATATTCCAAACTGAAACAAAACAGATGTGTTTCAGAGGTCTTCCCACTCCAAAACTGTCTGTCTTAAATAACACTTCAAACAGGGGTGGGAGCAACTCTTCTTGAATCATAAAGGACAGGAAAATTTTAATGTTGAGGAAAACAATTGAAAGTAGCTAAATCCAGATATATCAACCGGGTGACAAGCATATCATAAAGAGCTTAAATGCAAATGGGGATGTCCACAGAAACAGGAAACTGGGTCAGGTCCCTGGGGAGAAGGGAAGACAGCTAGTGTCTCAGGTCTTGGGGACACAATTGGACACAAATGTGCATCTTTACCATAAAAAAGTGACTATAAAACACGTCTTTTGAAATTATACTCATTTGAAGTAAGCGCTAGGTTTTGATAAGTGAGAGAGTTTTCAAGCCATCCTTAGTATCTAAATTTTAAGTGCTGATGGTTACTTATTTTGTAACTGCCATCTTTCTAGAAGAGACAGTTTATGGTCCCATGATGAGAACAAATTGGAAGTCAAATAAGAATAGAGAGTAAAGGAATCGAAGATTGTGAAGGACACAAATGGGGTAGCATCTTTACTTCTTTACTGCTCTGATAAGATGTCATGACCAAGGCAACTTATAGATGAAAGAGTTTATCTGTGGCTTATAGTATAGAGAGTGACCATCATGTCAGGGAATATTGCAGCAGGCAAGCAGGCAGGCAGGCATGGCCCTGGAGCAGCACTGAGATCTTACACCCTTATTCACAAGTAGAAGACAGAGAGAACCAGCTAGGAGTGATGTGGACTTCTGAAACCTCAAAGCCCACCCCCAGTAACACACCTCCTCCAACAAGGCCACACCTCCTGATCCTTTCCAAACAGTTCCACTAACTGGGAGCCAACTATGCAAACAGATGGGCCTATAGGGACACTCTCATTAAAACCACTACAGATCCCAAGCATGGAAGTGGAATGTGCTCAAAGTACTTTTATATACTAGTATGAAAATGTCTTTGTGAGGGCTGGAGAGATGGCTCAGGGTTTGAGAGTGTGTGTTGCTCTTGTGGAAGACCCAATGTTAAGTTCTCATGTCAGGTGATTCATAACTGCTTATAACTCCAGCTCCAGGGGATCTGACATCCTCTTCTGGATTCCATGGGTACTGCAATCACATAAACCACACAGAGACACACATTTATACACATAATTAAAAATAAAATAAATCTTAAATAATAGAAATGTCCTTCTGAAACTCAATATCATCTGCAATGAATATATACCAATTAAAATCAAAGTTATTCACTGCTGTATCTGATTCTGTAACTGGCATTAACGTTTTCTTTTGTAAAACATCTGTGAGCACTGTCTGCCACTCTCTTTATAAACTACCCCATAAATATCAGGTTGATCTGACTTTATATACACACATATGAAGCAACTCTTACCTGTTTGGAGTAGTAACCTGAAGAGACTAACAGGCAGCAGTGGACAATAAGTCAGCAAAACACTCTTGTTTAAGTCTTTGAGAAGGGGCTCAAAGACCTCAAGTCCCACTGTAAAAAACAGCTTAAAGCTAGTATGTGGGTGACATAGCCGGGTTTATAATACATGACGAGTGGTTATTTAATGTTCGCTATGTGCCACACATATATTTTGGTCTCCTTTGGTACTCAAACTGGGAGTCTTCATTTTTACCCATTTTACAAGTTAAAAAAAGTGAAAGATTAGGTTCAGTCCCCTCACCAAAGCCATTCAGTCCAGAGAGCAGCAGAGCTGGCACTCACGGCTTGTTCTGCCTGATTTAAAAAAAAAAAAAAAATCCATTATTTACTACTGTCCTCTGCTGCCTCTTGGGAGGTAAAAAGAAGAGGAGGATGAAAGGATGAATGGATTCAGGAAGAGAGGATGTGGGAAGAAGGTTGCCTCTCGGCGAGGCATGATCAAAGAAGCAGAGCTGGCGGAAAGGACTGGAGGAGGACGCCATCTTCCTTGGAGGATGGAGACAGCTGGAGAAGACAGATGACTTAGCACAAAGCTCAGGTAGAAGAGACAGGGGAAGCCAACACACCTGATTCTAATATAATTGGGGTGGGGAGAGAACCAGGGCAAAGAACGACCAGAAACTAGAACATCTGGATCCCTCTGGACACACAGAAACTCTCAAAACAAGTTCTACTTCCTACACCAGATTCTTCATAATTCAGCTTTTTTTTTTCCTCACTGATGGAATGCTCGTTCTGTGAACAGCAAAACATTTGATGAGTCCTCCACTTGCCTTGTTAGCAATTTCTTCTTTTAGAAGATCCTGGGAGCAGTAGAGAGGCCGTGTGACTGGGGGATGGTGATGAGAAATCAGATATTCAAAGGGTCTGTACAAGAAGAGGGAACATGAGACACATAATCAGGAAGGGACAAAAAGCCCTGGAGTAATAATTCCTGAGAGGCTAAAGCCCCAAATCTTGGAGGCTGATAAAAATATACTGAGAACAACAAAGAAGGATTCTTGCGGGAATGGTGGCTCATGCTCGTAATCCTAGCACTCCGGAGGTAGAGGCAGGAGGATCATGAGTTTGAGATGCTGTCTCAAACAAACAAACAGAAGGATCACCTGCTTGGAGTTGAAAACATAATGGTAATAGATTAATAAAAGAAAAACCAATCAATGGGAATAAATGGCATAATAGAATAAAAAGGGCTTTTTTTTTTTTTTAAAGGAAACTAAGAGCAGCAGTGTGAATGCATCTAGAGGGACCACGGTGGAAGGTGTAGAAAGCCTGGAACTGTGTGAACAAACATATATTCATCCTAGATAAGGCACCAAAGAATGATTCCACCTAAGTCCAGCCAATGAGTTGATCAGACTTACTTACAGCACAGGTGAGGAATTATTTACAGGAGTGTGGGGGACTCCAAAAGTCCCACCCCACACAGCTGCGGCCCTCCAGATACCTGTAGTGGTGGAAACCCCCTTCAGTTAACTTCCCGCCTCCTGTGTGACCTCCCGATCATGTGCAGCTGGGGTGGGAGGACGTACATCTGGGAGGGGACACGGAAAGAATCAGAGGAGAGTCTGATGACACTTCCCATCCCTGTCTCTGAGGGGTTATTAACAGATCTGATTTGCTGAAGCTCTCCTGTGGGCCATCACACTGCTCTGATGATAAAGATGGAGTGGGAGAGATGCTCAGTGGTTAAGAGCACTTGCTGCTCTTGCAGAGGACCTGAATTCTGCTTTCAGCATCCACACCAGGGTAGATCACAACTGCCTGTGATTCCAGTTCCAGGGGATTTGATGGCCTCTTCTGGTTCAGGCACCAGGCATGCGGTACACATACACATATCCAGGCACTCACATAGATACATATGATCAAATATTGTTAAAGATTATAATGGTTATGCTATGCATAGAGGACAGAGTTGTATAAAACCACAGACATGAAGGGACAGGAAGAGAACTTATCAGAACCTGAAAGGGAAAGAGCCAGCACATAAGCTTAAGAGCATCAGTCACTATCTGAAGAACATCACAAATGCAAAGCTGCCTTGAAGGAGTGAAGCCCAGCACATGTGGCTCTGACCTCTCTCTCTCTCGGTTCCTAGCCAAATTCTTTACTGATCTCTGGACATAGCAGCCAGTCTGTGCAGAATAGATGAGGAGGCTTCCTTGGACAGCGAGAAGAGCAAGGTAAACATGGGTACTGGGGATCCCCAGAAGACAGCTGGCAACTACTTCCACTATGCTGTGCTTCTAGAACTCTCCCCCAGCCATAGGTGCATTTCTTTAAAACACAGATGTTCCTGAAGCATTTCATGACTCGAAACACCTGTTTCCTTCAGAACGAAAGAAAGTCTTAGTCTGAGCCAATGTGGGTGGTCTGACTCTGTCTGCTGTACAAAAAGACCTCCCTTTCTAGAGTGCTGCAGTGGACCTCCCCTGGTTCTGTGGGACAGGAAGCAGCGTATTTCCAATACTCAGGCCTACAGCAGAGGCCGCTGACATTCATGCTCTGCTCCTACTGTTTAACTTTGACCCTGGGAAGAAGTTCCCGGGGAAGGGGGAACCTGTATTTTCCACCTTAGTTTCCTTTATGTCAGAGTCAGGTGACTAGTCCTGTCTAATAGGGTGAGAAAAAAAGTGATGTGGGACTCACAAATCGAGGACCTCAATCCACGTGGCCTCACACCTACCCTCTCTTCCATAACTACAAACTGTGTAAGTTATGTGTAAAGACAGTGTTGTCATAAATAAAAGACCCTTGCTGCTAAATAACCACTTAACTGAAATCCACCCAGGAATAACTGCGCTTTGAAAGTGATAAGTAAATTTTTGTTCAGTGAAGAGTGGCTAGCGCTTTGTTATAGCAGTTTGCCTGTCCAAACCAGCAGAAGTCCTTACTCTCTGCTTACTTCTTGCAATCCTCCTGTCTCCGAAAAAGTTATTGTCACTGGAATAAAATACTAGTGGCTGCTTGGCCATCCTGTGTGTGGTGGTCACCCTAGCGGTTCTGTTGTTTGAGGACATGCAGTTTGTTTGTTTGTTTGTTTGTTCAGATTAGCTGCAGTTTGAAGCAATTTGGGAACAGGAGAGGAAATGCAGAATTTGGAGAATTTCAGGCCGTTTTACCTCTTACTTACGCTCTCTGACCTTGAGCAGATCCCATCTCCTCTGTCAAACGCGGATATTAATAATGCTTCCCTGTCAGGTCGGTGTAAGGATCAAATGAGATAAGGGACATGAAAACATTTTGTTCACCAGAAAGCCTTGGGTAAAATTTGTTCTCATCTCTGTTCAAAGGGAATGGGGCTCATGTGTCTTGTGGGGGCCTCTCTGGTCAGGGTGGTGACACATTAATCCCAGCCCCTCATTTTCTCTTGCGATCAACTCCTTCCCTCCCCATTCTCACCTCCAGCAAAGGAGTTCTCTTCATTGTCTGGAATCTTTTGCAATTTGAGATTTTCCCAGGAACAAATAATATTCAGAAAAGTAGGTCAAAAAAAAAGTTAATAATTAAAAAAAAATCTGTCCCTCTTAAGGCCATGCTTTAGAGTGAATCTGGTATGGGCTCTGGGCTGTGGATGCACATTGAAGTTGGTGAATTTACATACTCTGATACACACGGAAAGCCCCATAACCAAATGCTCTGGGGTTTTAAAGTTCCAGATAGGATGCAGCTTTTTCCATTTTGTCTTCATAATTATCAGTAAGGTTTGCTTAATTGCTATTTTTTACATTTAAGATATAAATGGGAGATCTGGTTCAATAATTGTTTCATAAATGAGAAAATAGGAGTCCAGAGATACTTCATGACCCAGTTCAAACATGGCCATCCCCAGTGGACTTCCCAAGTTTTCTCTCCTTGTGTGCTAGAGAGACGCCCTTCCTCCATTACAGAACTTGGCAACAGAACCAGACTCTGAACTACTCATGGGAAGCAAACCAGTCCGCCCTGCATCCCAGGATCTCCACCCAACAAGTAAACCCCCAGAACCTTCTCAGCTCAAGCTGGATCACATGACCACCTCTGTCTGCAAGGGAGACTGGGGGAGACACTGCAGTTGTTCCTCAGAATAGCTGTGGGGATGGGTTCCAAGGTCGCCTTCAGCCGCTCAAGGACGTCATATAAAAGGGCCTAGCAGTGGCATGGATCCTATGAACACGGCCCTGTGTGTTTTACATCATCTCTAGGCAACTTTGAAAACCTAATACAATATAAATGCTAGGCAAATAACATTATATGGTGACCCTTAGAGAACAAGACAAAAATCAATACATGTTCACAGTTGTGGGGCTAGGACATGAACAGGATGTGAGGGGATTGTTCAAACAAGTGATGGAGGAGACAGAACTGGATGACACATCCCTTCATGTATATGGATTCAGAACAGAGTTCAATGTGTGATGAATCTAAATCTTGTGTTTCAGAACTTGCTAGAATTCTTTTCTGGATCTTTTGAACTGCATCTGATTGAATCCACTGGTATGGGAGCCATGAATACAGCAAACCAACTGTACTTAACTGAGCACATTGTGTCTGAAAACAAAATCTAGAAGCAGGGAATGGGCTGTGGGTATTTAGCTACTTGGTGCCTGCTGCAGCTTAGGACATCATGAAAATATTTGGAGACTGGAAAACTAAGGTTCCCAGGGTTGTAGGGCAAGGACTTGGGTTTGGATGTGCAGAATTCCAGCCTGTAACCTGTTTTCTTTCCTACCCCTTCCTCTGTGTCAAGCACCCAGTGACAGGAGCATCTGAGTCTGTATTTTTCCCTCAGCCTCCATTCTCTCTCTGCAGTACCTGAACGTCCCTCAAAGATTTACAACAACCCTGTTGAGGATGTTCTCTCCAATTCTACAGTATTTATTCAAATACCTTCATAATAGGAAGATGACATTGATAGGAGTCTAATAAACATAAATCTTGGAGGGTTGCAGGGACTTCCCAGGTTTTTTTCTTCCTTCACTTCTGGACTTACATTTATCATGGCAGGTAACTGTATCTCACCCAACACTACAGAGTTATTAATAACTCGCCCTGCTGAATAAATCAGAGACCCTGAAAAACTGTGGAGTAAGCATTTGCCACGCACACATGGGATTTGCCGAGTTCCCACATCTGAAGGTCTAATATTAGGATTCACATGTTGTGCCTGCCTCTGCAAGAGGAAAAGGCATTCCCATCTTCTCGACTTTGGAAATGGGGTGTACTCTGCATGCAAACAAGTCTACGTGAGTATGGCAATTTTAAATAAATCACCAAGAACCGAGGCTTCAGTAAGGAATAAGAAACACATTTTCAGAATAATTTCAGATGCAAGGACAACAAATAAATAAATATAAATGTTTAAGGATTTACCTGTACTCAGGGATCAAAAGCCAGCAGGCTGCATTTCAGGTTGACCTCCATTGTAACTAGCAGGGTGACTTTGTGAACCCCTTTAATACGTGGGGGATTTCAGCTCCCTTCCTCACTCTCTGTTCCTTGTTTATATTCTGTGTGTCTTTCTTATGTACCATGGCCCAGAATGCTAATTTGTGGAGTTATATGATGGTCAAATTCTGAAAAGAGCCTGGTAATATTTTGCCAGTGTTTAAAGCTGATTATTTAATTTTTAATTAGCACAGAATTATTACTATCTAGGCCCCTTGGTGGGTTTTCTGGAATTTGCAGGCTTGTGATCACTGGGGATGTATTAATTTGAATTCTGTTTTTGCAGTTGTGGTTTGTGCTTTGAAACAGGGTCTTACTATATAGTCCAGGTTGGCCTCAAACTCACCGCATTTCTCCTGCCCCTGCCCCCAAGTGCTAGGATTGTAGCTACACCCCACCACGTCTGGCTTGAATTCTGTTGTTTGATTTAATGTTCTGTTATAAATAGTGATCCGCATTTCCAGATCTTCCCAGTCATGATTCCGAAGGGGCCAAGCAGTCCCATTTGGGTGGAATGTCACAAACTCAGACTCACTCTTCTCTTCCTCTCCCTCCTGACTTCCAGTTCTTCAACACATCTTGTGAGCCACCTCTTCAGATCCTATCCCGAGCCCAGCATCTCACCAGCCCCTACCAGTTACTATTCACATTGCTAGGACCAAATATCTGACAAACGCAACTTCAGGACGGTAGGGTTTGCTGTGGCTCACAGGGTACAGACTGTCCCAGCAGGAAAGTCACAGCAGCAGGAGAGCAAGACAGCTGGCCACAGAGAGGGGCAGATGCTGGCACCCAGCCCGCTTTCTCCTTTTCGTACGGCTCAGGCCCCCAGCACATGGAATAGTGTCCCCACACTTGGGGTCAGTCTTTCCTCCTCAGTCAACCCACTCTAGAAACTTCCTCATGGATACATCTGAAGGTCCGTGTCCTTGGTGATTCTAGGTCCTGTTAAGTTGGCGGTCAATGTTAACTGTCACAACCTCCATCACAGCCGTCCTTGTCTACCTCCCGTGGTCTGCTGCCTAGATTATGTTCCTGCTCTTCCTACCGGCATCTTCATTTCTTGGCCACGCTGGTGTGGATTTCACAGAGCACTGGGAGTCGTCCTTCTAAAACAGTAAATCATAGTTCACCCCGCTCCCCGCCAGACAGCTTTCCACAAGAGAGACACCGCCATCTTTCCCATGGTCCTGAGAATCTGCAGGGCCTGGTCCTCGTAGTCTCTGATCCCATCGTCAACCACTCTACACCAGCTGCACTGATCCCCTGCCTCTCGTGCTGTGGTCACTCATGCAAAGCTTTGCAGCCGCTGCCCCTCGGCTCCGGTCCACCTCTGAAGGTTCCAGATAGTTATCCCTATATTCAGATCTCTGGTCACATGTCACTCCAGCAGAGAGCGCTTCCATGACCACATATCTAAACCGCAGCTCTCTCGGCCTTCTCCATGCCCCTAATGTTTGCTTTGCACCACCTGAAGTATGATTTCGCCACTGTTGCCCACCGACATGGGAAATCCACACAGACGGGGACTTTGCTCCTTGGTACAGTAACAATCAGTGAATGCTAGTTTGGTGAGTTAATTAAACCATTTGATGAATGCAGGATGTCAGATTTCGAGGCAGAACACTCAGGAGAGGATGTTTGGAGATGAAGCAAGACGAGCAAAGGGATTGTGTCACCAGGACCCCTGTGCGCTGTGGTAAAGCTTTGAACTTCATCACTGCCTCATCAGGAGCCAAAGAAGAGCTTTAATCAAGGAAGTGACAAATCGTATTTGCATTTAAAAAAGTAAGCCCTGCTGACAATGGAGAAAATACTTTTGATATGAAGGTGCTAGAAGTCAGAGAGAAGGTTATTATATACATCCATCGCAGACAAAATTTAAAGTAGAATTGCCCAGCTTGGAGCTATAGCTCACTGGTAGAGCACATGCTGAGCAGTTATGAAGCCCTGAATTCAATCCTCTCTCTCTCTCTCTCTCTCTCTCTCTCTCTCTCTCTCTCTCTCTCTCTCTCTCACACACACACACACACACACACACACACACACACACACACATACACACATGAATTACCATGTGTTCTAGCTGTTCTGCTCCTGAGTATATAACAGAAGAATCATAAACAGATTGATGTCACTCTGTTGAAGGGAATTCACCTTGACACTGTAAACTGGTTAAAAGCCTATGGCTGGGGAGGTCCTGGGTGCTGGTGGGAAAGTTATAGCTGTTGTCTTGCTAAAGTGGCTGCAGGATAGGCAGGACACAGGAAAACTTCTGACTACACATGCTCTGCCCGTCAAATCGCCTCCTAATTAACTATGTTTGTGTCCAGAGAACAGTGCTGGTGTCAGCTTTGGTGATCAGTGGTGGCTACAGGGACTCAATGTAAAAAAGAATAAGTGGTTGTTGCATGTCTAGCCGTTAATGGAATGTCTAAAATGCCTCCTCCATGTCTTGGGGAATGTGGCCAAGAGAGGGCCAGAAAGAATGCAAAAACCAGAGGAAGTAGGACAGTGGTTACATACACACATCTGCAGAAGGTCGGTGTCTTTACACTCTTCATGGGAGAGGAAGGGGCTCCTGAGGTCCTGCTGCTCCTGGATATTTATACAGATGAAGGTTGATGGGGGAGGGAGAGACATTTCCTTCTGGTGAGGTGCCCACACTCTTATAAACAACCCTTATGAAAACAATAACAATAAATGAACAATGAAAACATAGTCGTGAAATCAGCAAGGGACTCGTGGGGCGGGGATAAGAAAGGACATGGCAGTGGGGGGCTGAGTACATCAGAAACACATTGCTTATATGTATAAAATTTTTAAAAGAAAAGTAATTGTAAATGGAGACGTAGAGAGACAGTCCTATACCCATGTTCATAGCAGCAGCATCTGCAATGGCCAAAAGGTCTATTAGTGGATGGGTGTCTAAACCAAAGATAGAAGGTCTGGACATACGTGGGATGCTATTCAGCCTTAAGAATGAAGTGAATGCTGACAAATGCTACATCACAGAGGAGCCTCGAGGATCCCATGCTCGTGAAATTAAACTACAAAATCACACACCTTATTTGATAAGGCTGTCACTTACATAAGATACCTAGAAAAGCCAAGTGCAGAGACAGCAGGTGGAGCGCTGGTGAGCAGGACCTGGCGGGAAGTGGGGAGTGGAGTATTGTCTACCAGTGACGGAGCTGGGGCTCTGCAATGCGGCCGTCAGCACTGTGCCTGGATGCTGGTGAGAGTTGCACAGCAGTGTGATTGTAGACCATTCAGTGCTTAACATGTACACCACACTGTACTTTACATGATTTTATACTGTGTTATTTTACCACAACTTTAAATAAAGTTTCATGAGAAAGCCAAAGCTAGGCAGAGCCTGCACAACAGGAAAATGGGATGGAGACAGATTCAAGACCCAGGACGAGGCCAGGACCAGTGAGATTTTTTTAAATAATGTTTTTTGGGGTTTTTGTTTGTTTGTTTTTTGTTTTGTTTTATTTTGTTTTTTTCATTTTTTTGGACAGTTTTTTTTTAATTTATTTATTTATTATGTACACAGTGCACATATTCCTGCAGGCCAGAAAAGGGCACCAGATCTCATTACAGATGGCTGTGAGCCACCATATGGTTGCTGGGAATTGAACTCAAGACCTTTGGAAGAGCAGTCAGTGCTCTTAACCTCTGAGCCATCTCTACAACCTTGACCAGCGAGATTTTGAGACATATCGGTTGTGGGGAAAAAGGATGAGGAAGGGGCTAGTTCCCCAGTCTCCAGCCATGTATCTGGAGTGGGAAGAATTCCTCAATGTAAAAGGAGGAGGGGGGATGGATTTGAGGAAAGAGAGGGCGCGTCTAATTTTGAACTTACTTTAGCAACCTCTGTGGGTTCTCAGAGAAGAGGGGCCTACGAAGCCTCTGGTATGCAAGGCAGGCACTCAGGGGAGAAGTCTTGCATAGAAACATACATGTATCATCTTTAAGACATAGTCCCTGAGATGACTGGCATCCCTCATGTGCAGACACATGCGTGCTACCCCAGCCCTTCCACAGTGAAGACAGGAGAATTTGAGTTCAAGGTTATCCTCTACTTCACGGTGAGTTGGAGGCCAACCTGTGCTACATGAGACATCACCTCAGGAAACCAGAGTTTCTAAAAGAAAAAAACAGCAGATTGGAGGAAGTAGAGGTTCAGAGAGCACTGGGGCTGAAAACTGAAGAAGGACACAGTGAAGAGGGAGTTGAAAGAGCCAGGAGCCACAGAGACAAAATGATTCCAAGAGGGAAGGAGCAGTCGCCGGGTCAACAGCTGTAGCATGGTCAAGGAAACCTCTGGACTCCAACAACTGGGAAGACAGGCCGGGAGACCGTCATGAGAGAACTTGAAGAGTGTGGTGGAGTCTAAAATCAAATGCAGTAGAACTACCAAGAAGGAAGTAGACATTAAGCCATGAATAGGAATTTGAGAAGAAAATTACAATATAAATATGCATACCATATAATCTCCTATAATGCAGACCTTCGATCTTGAAGGACAAAAAGAAAGCCTAATCAGCCGGGGACACCATTTCATTTTGGTGATGGCTAAGTGCCAAGTGACATGGGATACAGCCACCTCCTTATCCCTGAATAAACCATCAGCATAGCTGGCTAAGAGAAATGCCATCCACAGGCTGGGGTGTGGTTTAGTGGGTCAGCCTTGCCTGGCATGCCTGAGGCCTTGGGTTCAGCCCTAGAGAGAGACACAGACACAGAGACAGAGAGACAGAGAGACAGAGGTAGGGGAGAAAGAAAATCTGACTGGTCTAACAGTTTTTACTGTCTCTTCCTTTTCTAAAGAATCAGTAACAGAACTCTGGTTTATTCTGGGAAGCCTCTTTGGCTTCTAGGGATATAAGTACAAATCTTCCGGTGCTTTTCAGGAGAGCTTCATTAAAAAAGATGAATTCTTAGGTTTTCTCCCTTTCCAGAACGACAATGTCATAGCTAGATCGCTGGGAGCCGGAGGAGGCCAGTGGAGCTACATTGAGACTCCAACTACGTACTGATGAAGACGGAGCAGAAATTGACCCAGCTCCTTGGTGCTGTGCTAAAGACTCCATACCTTCTCTGAAGTCGTGGCCCACAGGATTCCTTTGGTTGTTATTTTTGTTTTACTTTTTGTCGAGACAGGGTCTCACAGAGCCTAGGCTGGCCTCGAACTTATGGTCTAGCTGAGGATGACCTTGAACTTCGTGTCTTTCTGCCTCCACCTCCCTAGTGCTGGGATTACAGGCCTGTGCCACCACGCCAAGCCCTGCCCTCCTAGGGGGTCTTTTACAGGAGAAAACAAAGCCCTGCCGGATTGCAGTTGGCTCACCATTATTTATCTGCTAACTGCTGTGTCATCTGAAACACCTGATTCTGAATTATGATTCTGTTCAGCTCTGGCCTTCTCAAGAGCAAAACTGCTGCAGTCTCAGCAGCGCTCGGAAGAGTGAGCTCTTGGAGAAGACGCTTTACTGGGTGGCTGGTGGCCAAAGTTCCTGGGATAGTGGCCGAAGACTTACCGTACTCTCATGGTCATTTTCAACACCCAGTGTCCTTGAGAGTTATCCCTGAGGGTTCAGAGTTCTTCCCAGAGTCTGTGTTGTGTTCTAGGTGAGAAAGCATGACATGGATGAAATTAGGAGAAGAAAGGGCCATAGAGGAAGGCAGCTCCTGATAGAACCCAGAATCTAGCACCAAGACCCACCATGGAGGGACGCATTCACCCACCTCATTGTCTGCCTTGTGACCCACAGGAAGGGCCCCTGCTGAAGTAACCGTCTGCAGAGCCTTCACCGCACATTTCACTTACATGGTTTCATTTAGTCCTTAGAATACTGCCGTGCACTTAGGTGGCACTGGCCTCATCCCCATGAGGGAAATCTGGGGCACAGAGGTTAAACAAACAAGAGACTTGAAACTGAAACTAGATCTAATAATGACAGTTTTAATAACAAGTCAACCTGGAGCAAGCGCTTACCATGTGCCAAGAATTTTACATGTGTGATATCTAACAACTCCTGAGGTCGGTATAACTCACGTCACCATTTTATTGAAGAGGAAACTGAAATCACAAAAGGTTAGTGAATTTACCTCATGCAGATGCCTTGAGATACCTAGAACATGAACGTTTGCTTCACTCCAGATCTGGGAAATAGTGAAGAGAGACTTTTTTTTTCAAAACCTCTCACTTTGTGTGTGTGTGTGTGTGTGTGTGTGTGTGTGTGTGTGTGTGTATGTGTGTGTGTGTGTGTGTGTGTGTGTGTGTGTGTGTTGCAAGCACTGGTAAACAGAAGGAGGCCAGAAGAGGATGTCGGGTGTCTCCTTCTATCACTTCTGGCCTTACTCTTGTAAGACAGAGACTCTTACTAAACCGGAAGCTTACTGTTTAGAGCACCTGGCCAAGGAGCTCCAGGGATCTTCCTGTCTCTGTAACCCAATGTTGAGTTTCAAGTGTGAGCAGTCATGGCCAGTTTCTTAAGTGGGCTTTAGAGTCTTGACCTCAGGTCCTCACGCTTGCACGCTGTCTTAGCTAGGGTTCCTGTTGCTGTGAAAAGACACCATGACCAGGGCAACTCTTATAAAGAAAACATTTAATTGAGGGAAATTCTTATAAAGAAAAGCGTACAGTTTCAGAGGTTCAGTCCATTATCATCATGGCGGGGAGCATGGTGACATGCTGGCAGACACGGTGCTGGCTACATCTTGGTTTGCAGAGTACAGGAAGTCGTCTGAGACACTGGGTGGTATCCTGAGCACAGGGAACCTCAAAGCCTGCCCCCACAGTGACACACTTCCTCCAGCAAAGGGAATACCCTCTCCAGCAAAGGGAATACCCTCTCCAGCAAAGGGAATACCCTCTCCAGCAACAAAGGGAATACCCTCTCCAGCAACAAAGGGAACACCCTCTCCAGCAAAGGGAATACCCTCTCCAGCAAAGGGAATACCCTCTCCAGCAAAGGGAATACCCTCTCCAGCAAAGCCACACCTCCTGAGCCACTCCCTGAGACTATGGGGCCAATTTCTTTCCAACTACCACACCCCAAAAACACTCTTGCCCATCTCCCCAGGCCCTGTGCTTTGCTCTTCAGCTCAATAGAGAACTAAAAAACACAGAACACCATGCTGTACATCTTGGATTTCAAAAGATGTATTCCTGTTCAAAGCAAACCATACCTACTCCCGTTCTTTGGACATTAAGGTACCAAAAAGACAATGTCACCCAATTATTCCCTTTATTTTACAAACTGGGAAACAGGGAGATCACATGGCTTCCCCAAATGCAATTAAGGGGTGAAAATAATGGCACTTGAACAAAGGCAGAGCCTCCTCTTGATTCTGGAGGAAGAGGGGCAGAGTGCTTCTGCATTATGCAGACCTGGAACTTCAAAACTTTTAAGGTAAAATTTTGTCTTCCTTCCTCCTTTCCCACCTTTGAAACACAGGCTCATTTTTCACTCCTGAGGAACTCAATCTTTGCTGCAGCTAGTCTGGGAACAGGGAGTGTGCTCTAAGCTCCGAGGAGCTGGGGCTGGAGGTGCCTGCATGGGAAAGTGGAGCCATGGATCATACTGACATCTGAACGACATCCTGGACGAAGGAGAAGGGAAAGGCCTGTGTCTCCTCCATCAGCGCTGCTCTGGCTCCAGGGCATGTTCACTTTGCTCTCACAGCAGAGGCGCCGAGGGAAATGAAGGACACTCAGGAAATCCCAGACCGAGGTAGAATGGCGTCCTGGTACACCAGGACAGACTCCTGGAGGAAGCCCTCGGTCTCTCTTCCTTGATGAGCCTCTTTTTCTCTTCTCTCAAGCTGAAGGCTCTAAAAAGGGCAGCGCCTCTGAGACCTCCGGCTCCCCGGGGCTCAGAGCCTCTGTTCTACCTCATTAAGCCAACCTCAATAACTGGACTTTCACTGCATGTGTAGGTAAGTGCTTATTTTGGCTTGTATTCAAGCTCTCTGATAACTTTTAAAATAAAGATTAAAACCACAATGAGAAACCATTTTCCACTTTCGAAACACTGAAAATGTTTTCTAGTGGTAATCACTTAAAATTCATGGCATGATATCCTCACATTCAGCAGGCAGAAATAAAGAGTGGCACACAGCTTGTCAAGAGCCTTAAAAATATTCATATTACCTGATCCACTGATTTCGACTTGAAAATTTGACCTAAGAAATGAGCAGAAAGATAAACCACGATTGATAGGAGAGAATATCACAGCAATCTGTGGAAATCTACCTTTGAAGACCATCCTGAACCAGTTCCACCTGCACCCACCTTTGTACAAATTTTCACCCCCCATGGTTTCACTGGCATCTTCTTACCCATCACAGTACCCTGGACACCATGGAAAGAAGAAGTCTGGAGTTCTGACCCAACTGGACCCAAACCGGACTCGCTTACACCCTTTGTCAATCATCATTTACTAGGACGGAGATGAATAGTTATTTTCCAAGTCGGGTTTCTCCGATGCACCAGAAGTGGCCCAGATGTTCGTTAGAGCACAGGTGGAGACATCAGATGCCTTCCTGCACAGGACGGGCTGCATAAACCGTGGAGCTCTGCAGTGAGCACGCTGCGCAGAGCATCCTGCTGAGATCACATCGCCCCTTAGTCTGCCATGGTCTCTCCCCTTTTCTACTCAAACTCCTGAAAAAGACTCAACTTGCCGTTCCTCTCTCATATTTTCTAGAATTTTGCAAAACTGATCTTTTCAAAGCCGATACAAAACAACTTTGATGTTGCCTCCTCCGTTGGCCTAGACCTTGTCTGCAGCATTGACGTTGGCCTAGACCTTGTCTGCAGCATTGATGCAGGTTTCCACATTGTTGAAACTCTTGCATTTCCTGGTCTTCCACCTGCCCCACCCTGCCCCATTCACTGTTTCTTAGCCTTCTTACATCCTGGTTCCCTGCCATCCTCCCTACTTAGGGATATCGCAGTGTCCCAGAACGCAGTCCTCTGTCCTTTAGTCCTTTTTTTTTTTTTTTTTTTTTTTTTTTTTTTTTTTTTTTTTTTTTTTGGTTTTTTGAGACAAGGTTTCTCTGTGTAGCATTGCGCCTTTCCTAGAACTCACTTGGTAGACCAGGCTGGCCTCGAACTCACAGAGATCCGCCTGGCTCTGCCTCCTGAGTGCTGGGATTAAAGGCGTGCCGGCAAGTCCTTTCTTTTTATAATCCCTAGTGACATCACCTTGCCCAGAACTTTAGACACATCAGTGCACTGATGGTTTGGTTTCATCTCCAGTGCAGGGGTGGGGAAGTGTTTCCCTAACTCCCGTATCAAACTGCTTACTCTGTTTCTGCATTTGGCTGTCCAATAGGCATCTCAAGACTGTCTGAGTTTCTTAATTTCCCCTATGTCCCAATATTTATCCTAAAACTTACTCTTTCTCCACTTGTCCAGTCTGGTCAAACAGCACAATGATTCACTGGGTTGCTCAAGTCCATATCTGAGAAGCAGCTACCCCTGCATGGTCGGGTGACAGACTTCCGGGTTTCCTGCAACACCAAGAAAGCAGCCTTGATCAGAGGGAGGCATCAAGCGCATCACAAGAGGGAGGGAGGTCAGGAAGAGTCTCCACGAATTTGAGGCTTTGGGTGAGATACACAAAGACCTTGTTAAGAAACAAGACAAGGTAGAATACAGGGGTGAAAAGGGACACTGTACAGTGTGTGTAGCCTAATGACCAGAAGTCAGGGTAGGCAAGAGCAACTGCAGTTTGACCAAATGCAGGTGCATGTGCACGTGCCAGAGTGACAAATGCATCACGTGTTCATCGCCAGACCATACAGCGCCAGGGGCAAAGGTCATTGAGAACGACCCCAGGCACAGCTACAAAGTCCCTCTCTTTATGACTACTCCTGAAGGAGCACAAAGTATTTCGAGGACTTGGGAAAAGGGAAGAGGACCTGGCTCCCGATCCTCTTCTAGCCCAGGCAAGGTAAGTATCTGCCAGGGCCCAGGAGCATGGAATCACAGCCTGACGTGTTCTGCACAGCTACGGTGGTGGCTGGAAGCAGCTGGTGTGACCATAAAAGGCAGCAAGCATGAAGTCTTGAGGTTCTTCACCAGGGTAATGTTCTACTGACCTGCCTTCAGGGCTCGGAGCTTTTGGGTTTTGTCTTCATTAGGGTTTCCATTTCTAGGATAGAATACCACAATCAAAAGCAACTTGGGAAGGAAAAAGTTTGTCCCAGCTTACACTTCCACATGAAAGTCCATCATCCAAGAAAGTTGAGACAGAAACTCGAGGAAGGAACTTGGAGGCAGGAACTGAACAGAGACCATAGAGGACTGTGCACACCCTGCTGGTCATGACTTGCTCAACCTGCTTCCTTATCCAGCCCAGGGCCACCAGCCCAGGCTCCACCCACAGTGAGCTGGGCCCTCCCACATCAATCACTAAAAAATAAAATTTCCTACAGAGTTGCCCACAGGCCAATCTAACCAAATACTTTCTCAGTTGAGATTTCCTCTTCTCAGATGACTCCAGCTTGGGTCAATTTGGCAAAAAACTAACCAGAATGGCTTCTATCTGCTTCTGAGCTTTCTGTGGGCAACATTCATGACTGAAATCCACATTAGTTGGTCATTTCCACAGACAAGGAACCCACAAGTGTGGGGTGGGGGTTAAAGGGAATGCCTGCTGAAGAACTAGTTCATGCAACAGCGAGGGCGTGGCATGTCCACAGTCTGCTGGGATCGGGCCAGAAGGCTGAGGACTTTTGAAAGAGTGACCATCTAATGCAAAGGTCACTGGCCAGCAGAAGTCTTTCTTGTTCTGGGAATTCAATCTTTGCTAGATTTATCATGTATGAATTTCCTACAGAAACAGGTTTGAACACAAGAAAAAGAACAAGATGTTTTAAATTAAAACAAAGCACATGCCTTTTGGAGGAGAGGAGAGACGAGAGGAGGGCTCAGTTAACGAGAATGCCGAGATGGCTCAGAAGCAGTCCTCCTCTTAGAAGCTTCTTTGTGGGTTGTTTTTAATATTTATTTTATTTTTATACATGTATATGTACGCCTGATCCATGTATGTGCACCATGTGCATTCAGGATCCCTCAGAGGCCAAATGAAGGCATCTGATCCCCCAAACTGGAGTTACAAGCAGTTGTGAGCAGCCATGTGGGTGCTGGGAACTGAATCCAGCTGTTCTGCAAGGGCGGTATGTGCTCTCGCCCACCAAGACATCTCTCCAGCCCCTCCCTCTGTGCACGGCCCAAGTCACCAGTGGAGCTCGAGTCCTTTGCTCCTGAATTCTTCGTGGCTGTTGTTATCTATTATTATTTGACCCTTACTGTCTGTCTATCTGACCTCTAAGACTGAATCTGATTAGCCTTATAATAAATGTTTATAGGAAAAGTCTAAGACTTGCCTCCTGGTGGATGAGCAGATCACCCTTGTGTTCATTTCTCAAAGTTAGCCTGTCATTCTGAGTTTATAAAAATCATAAATTCTAGAGCAGGATGCCATCTTGAGGTTCACCAACTTCAACTGTCTGGGTACTGGGAGAATGATGTTGAGCAGAAGTGAGTCTCAGCCCCAGCTCATCTACTTCCATCACTTTCTCTACAGCATCATGGGAAGAATGTGTCACAGGCAGGGTGCCCCTCCCACAGACAGAGAGGGACATGCCTCTTTCCACACGCTGCGGTCATTACTGTGGGGATTAACGGTTCAGTTTGGTTAGTGTTAAACAAAATGGCTCTCGTGGCTGAGTTGGCCCTGGCAGAGGATCAGCAAAGAAGAGGCTGGAGTTTCCTAGCTGGTCGTCAGGAGCTGTCCCTGAAGGGCTAAGACAGGGGTATTAAGCCTTGCCACAGAGCCAATTTTGGACGAGGGTTCTGATTGCTGGATAAATCACAGCAGGAAGTTGAAATGAGTGGTCTGGAGGGCACAGGCAGGGCATGTTAAGGAGAAGCAAACAGGCCTGTCTACGTTAGAGAAATCACCACGTCGGAGCAGAGAGGATCGGGCACAGTGTCCAGGGAAATAAGGAGGGACAGGAAAAAGGGAAGAGTCTATATGAGATGCATAAATCAAGATGGTAGGGTGGTGTCGGAGGAGGAGCAGAGTTAAAGGAAAGCGGTGGCTGAAGGAAAACCAAATGCAGACACCAGACTGCAAGAACAACCACAAAATTCGGAAATGTATTCACCGCTCCTCAGTTCCTTGGCTTGTGAGTCATTCACGGTGTCTTTTTCATGCCAGGTTAGACTGACATGACCACAAGGCCCAGAGCGCCTGTCTTTTCTCCTCGCCAGCCAACACACAGAGAATTCAAATGAGATTTAAAACAATGACCAAGGGACAACATTCATTGTAGTCTTACTGTCAATCAATCAATCATATATAACTTACTCATTGATTCAAACATTTGCTGAGCATTCAATATGTACCAGGCACTGTGCAAGATACAGCATTGGACAGAATTGTTGCAGCCCCTATTCTTCATGCGCTAACACTCTAACAAGGGGGAAATGTGATATGCTACACAACCACATAAAAGGAATTTGGGGTATCAGCCACGCTACAACTTGGGTGTTCCCACTAGACTCAGCTGCATTTAGTAGAAAACCTAAATGAAAGAGACCCAAACAAATAGAGGTTGTTTTTTCTCATGCAATCAACCCAAGTAAATACTGGTACACTTTTCATACGTGGAAATATGGATGTAGATAGTCTATAAAAGATGCAACTCCTCACAATGGCACAAGGACCCGGCACGGATCTGTTGATGTAGACAGGCAGTGTGACCCAGTGCTCCATGCAGGGATGTCCACCCCTGCTTGTTTGAATTGGTATTACTTAAAAGCTCTTATCAAATATTACTCTTAAATCTTGGCTCTGCTACTCATTAGCTGCCTGACATTGAGAAAGGTGCTCGGTATCTCTCCAGTTCTTCAATTCCTTATCAGTAAAGTGGATGGAAAGAGAGCAGTCCTTCTCTCCTAAGTCGCTTGTAAGAATTAATTTACGTGAACTGCCAGAATAGTAGAGTGGGCACGGAAGGGTCATTCAAGTGCTGGTATTAGTGTCCTGCCAGCCTTTATGTGTTGTATTTTGATCCTCATTCTTAGCCTTTCATGACCTGTGTCAAGGAGGGATACCCAGCTTCAGGCACCATAAAATGCTCAAGACAAGAATGAGAGGAAGTAAAGAGCCTGCGTGTTAAAGACAGTCTCTAGTGGAAGGTCTTGAGATCATTGAGGATAACCCTTGAAGATTAGGGGGCCCTGCCCCTTTCTCTTCTGCTTTCTGGCCACCAAATAAGCAGTTTGGCTCTGCATGGGCTCCCCCTGTGATGTGCTGCCTTATCAGAGCCCCAAAAGCAAAAGAGCATAAACTTGATCATAAACTTCAGCCTTCAAGACAGGGAGCCAAGATGAACCTGCTCAGTTGATAACCATCTCAGGTGTTCGCTACAGTGATGGAGCACTGACCACTACAGTAGAGGAACACAGTGTTGCTGTGTTGCCATCCCTAACTACAGCTCAGCTTGTCAGAAGTACCAGAGTTAGCAGCAGCCCTCACTGACCACAACCCTCAGCTGTCTTGTGTCCTGACTCTCTCCTGGGTTTTCTCTTTGGCTGGTTGCCTCTACGACAGTCTACCCATGGATTCCATCCCTAAGGGCCTGAAATGATTTTTGGATAAGATTAAAATTAAATTGATGAACTTTGAAGAAAGCAGGTTGCTCTTCAGAACGGGTGCCCCTCCACACCCACATTTGCTGAGTAACCCTAACAGCACAAACCAGGAAGGCACTGAAGCAAGCCCAGGCGGCTGTGGAAGTTGTCCTTCCCCTTGGACCATGTGATCCAAAAGATCCAACACTGTTCGACACATCACTGGCTAAAAGCTCGTAACATTTGAAGGCTTTAGCAGGTCCCCTACAGGTCAGTGGTTCTCAACCTGTAGGTTGCAACCCCTCTGAGGGTCGCATATCAGATATCCTGCATATCAAATATTTACATTACGATTCATAACAGTAGCAAAATTACCGTTATGGAGTAGCAATGAAATAATTTTATTGTTGAGGGTCACCACAACATAAGGAACTGTATTAGAAGGTGAAAGCATTAGGAAGGTTGAGAACCACTACTCTAGGTGAACACACATGCACACGCACCCACGCACATGCGCATGCACACCCATCCATCCTGTTTCTGGAGGACCCTCGCTGATCTAGAACCCTTCCCCGAGTCTTGTCTCTTCGTTTCCTGGTCCAGCTCGCTCTCTGTCACTGTGATAAACACCAGGACCAGAGCAACTTGAGGAGAAAGGGGTTTCTTTCATCTTACACTGTTCAGTCCATCATTGAGAGAAACTGAGGCAGGAACTCAGAGCTGGGAACTGAGAAGGAGGCCATGGAGGAACTGTTCACTGGCTTGTTTTCCATGGCTTTCTCATAGAACCCAGGCTTGCTGCCCACTGTGTGTGGGGTGGCTCTCCACACAGTCGGGCGGGCCATCCTGCGGTCATCTTTAGTCATGATGATGTCCGACAGATGAGTCCACAGGCCAGTTTAATGAAGGCAATTCCCCAACTGAACTTCCCTCTTCCTAGATGACTTGGGTTAGTGATAAGCTGGCAAAAACCAGTCGTCAGTTCTGGTGGTTACAAGCCTTCCTCAGCTCGTGGCTGCACCTTCCTGTTTCTTCACCTTCACTGTGCCCTCTCCTCTGAGTGCCACCTCTGCTTCTGTCTTTCCTAAGGACACTTGTCACTGGATCCGGGGAGCCATCAGTTAATCCAGAGTCATCTCATTTTAAAATTCTTATCTATGTCTGCAAAGAAGCTTTTTGAAAAATAAGTTCATGTTTATAGCTTCTAGGGATTAGAATGCAGGCATATCTTTCTAGGGCACCACAATCCATCGTATCTCCTTACAGCCCGTTCTCCTTACTTAGAGAGGGAGACCTTTTATATAATAAGCCGCTCAGTGGCGCTCCTGTGCACCTGAAAAAGTTGCAATGGGCTTCCTTTGTATATTGGTCAAGGTTCTCTAGAGTCACAGAATGTATGGAATGAAGCCATATATATGTATATAATTAGCTGTAGTCCAGCTAGTCCAACAATGGCTAGCTGTGAATGGAAAGTCCCAGAATCTAGTAGCTGCTCGCTCCCACAAGGCTGAGTGTCTCAGCTGGTCTTCTGTATATTCTGGAATCCAGAAGAAGTCGGCTCCACTGCCAGTGAAGGGATGGATGTGCTAGCAAGGCGAGGGCAAGCAGGCAAAGAGCAAAGCTTCCTTCTTCCATGTCCTTATGTAGACTTCCAGCAGAAGGTGTGGCCCAGATTACAGGTGTGTCTTCCCACGCCTCCCCATGCCTCAAGATGCAGAACAAAGGTGTGTGTCTTCCCATCTCAGAGGTCCAGATTAGAAGGAGATTTGCCTGCTTCAAACGAAGCAGAAAAATCTCATACAGGTGTGCTCTCCATTTCTGGATTGTAGTTCATTCCAGACAACCAAGTTGACAACCAAGAATAGCCTTCACACTTCGTATTTCAAAACAAAATCATTTCTCGAAATAGCCTACCATAAATAAACCTTGCATACCTCCCTGACCTCACCCCTTGTCTCCCTGAACCTTGGCCACACAGAGCTGTTCCTCCTCCTGGAACTCAACACACTTATCTCCCCTTGAATACATTTGCCCTACTGTGTCCTCTACTGTGACTCCACATGGTCATCCACATCATAGCTCAACCCTCACCTCCTCGATGGTGGCTTTCCTGGAGCACTCAGTGTAAACTGTGACATTTCCCAGGTTCCCCACCTCTATCTAGATTATGTATTTGTTTACTGGCTTATTTCCATAATCCAGGATTATGAAAATTTCATCTTTTTCACTGTGCTATTTCTCATCGCCTAGCCCCAGCAGAAGCATGAAAATCTTCATTTGTTACAGAAAGCATTTTCAGATACGCAAGTAGGCTCTAAGATGGATTGGTTGCTGTGGCTGTTTTCTGGAGGCTGAAGCCCAAAGCTGAAATCAAACGGCGTTAGACAGCCAAATTTTTAAGCCCAAGGAACTTTCCAGAAGCTACTAGATGTTGCGCTGACTGACACCCATGCAGGGATTTCTGAAACGGCCCAGAGCCAGCACGCATGCCTCATCTAGAACGCATCACCCCTCACATCAGATATATAGCCATGAGACGTAGGGAGAGAAATGTTGTTGTCAGTAAGTTCAGTACTGGTGGTAAGAGAACATCTCCTCCTGTACGCTAGGAAACTCTTTTGTAACATTAAGTGACATGGACCGAACAGTGTCCCCCAATGCCCTGTGTTTACGCCCTGACTTCTGATGCAGTGGTATTGGAGATGGGGCCTTTGGAAGATAATTGAGCTTAAAAGATGTCATGAAGATTGGGTCTTATTGATGGGATTTGTGTCCTTTCAAGAAGAGGGAGAGATCCAGATGGCTTGGAGCGGTAGCATTCTGTAATTTGGAAAGTGACCTTCCTGGACCCCCAAACATGCTGGCACAGCAGGCTCGGACTGCCAACTTCTAGAGCTGGGAAATTTAAATATCTGCTATTTAAACTGCCCCGACTAAGGCATTTTGTTCCATTATCCCAATAAGAAGAGCTTCCCCTTTTCTAATGACTTGGTTTTTTATCTCTAATATCTGTTGGTCTTGTTATCAAGGCAAGCATAATGTGGCAAGATCTCTTAGAGAAAGTTCTAGGAACCTAGAAATGGCAGGTCAGCTTTTCATTTCTCTCTCGATATTGTGAGAAAAAAGAAAGGGTTTTTGGTGGATGCAGCCTTAGATTTCAGGGACTTTGGTAAAAGGACGCTGTTTACTTGGCTATGATGAAAGGCAAGCATCTTGGTAGAACAGCAGAGGACAAAACGCCCCTGGCGCACCACAGAGGAAGAGAGGGCAGCCTATCCCAGTCTTCCGCGGCCTCCTGGTGATGATACACAACACTTTACATAATTCGGAGAGCTCAAGCAATGGCAACACAAACAGGAGAGCAGGAGCCATTGGCAGGTCTGAGGGCCTGTGGACCAACTAAAGAGGTGTCAACCAGGAGAGTGGCCCTCAAGGATGAAGGATGAGACCGGCCACGAAGAGAAAAGACATGCGCATCACTTGCGAGGAGACCATCACTACCATCAGATAGAATCGGGCTGAATGGAAGAGGAGAGAGATGGAGTCTACACTGTTCTCACTGTGAGTAGTCTCAGAACACTTGTGCCCAGCCTTCCTGCTATCCTCAGGGGAGGAAGGAACAGGCTGCCTGGGGTCATCTCTGGCCCTCCACTCCAACCTCACTCGGGCTACCAAGAGTCATCTGTGTGGAACCAAGAACAGAACTCTCAATCAAGTTTGACAACAGGGTCATAGAAATGAGCAGGCCCATGCAGACTCTGAAACAGGACTATTCACATCACCTAGGCAACTAGAAAGTTATTAATCTGCCCAACAATCACTGAGGGAGCCCTGGACAGAGGGGGGGGTCAGATATGACATAGCATAGTTGGAAGCAAAAAATGAGAAAAATTAAACTTCAGAATGGCATTACATTGAAGAGGCCTGGGATCCTGCAAAGAACTGATTCCATAAAACAGGCCTGTGGAGCTTCTGTAAGGCAAAGGACACCATCATTTAGATGAAGTGGCATGCTACAGAACGGGTAAAGATGTTTACTAACCATACATACCATAGAGAACTGGTATATAAAATATATGAAGAACTAAAAAAACTAGACATTAAGAAAACAAACAACCCAATTTAAAAACCGGGGACAGAACTAAACAATTCTCAAAAGGGGAAACACAAATGGCTGAGAAGCACTTAGAGAAACAGTCAGTAATCTTAGTTATCAGCAAAGAGCAAATGCAAACTTCTTTGAGATTTCATCCTGCACCAGTCAGAGTGGCGCACATCAATAAAACAGACGACAGCTTGTGCTGGTGAGGACGCAGGACAAGAGAGCACTCGTCCCTGGCTGGCGGGAGTGCAAACTTGTGCAACCACTACGGAAATCAGTGTGGCGGTTCCTCGGGAAGCTGGGGATTGATCTGCCTCAAGATCCAGCTATTCACTCTTGGGCATGTACCCAAAGGATGCTTCATACCACAATAGAGACACTTCCTCAACAGTGCTTATTGATGCTCTATTCATCATATCCAGAAATAGGAAACAGCCTAGATGTCCCTCAACAGAAGAATGGATAAAGAAAATGTGGTACATTTACACAATGGAGTATTACTCAGCCATTAAAAAATGAAATCTTGAAATTCAGAGGTAAATGGATGGAACTAGAGAAATATCATTCTGAGTGAGGAAACCGAAAAGATAAATATGGTGGGCATTCACTTAATGAGGATGCTGGCTGTTAAGTCTTTGACAAGCAAACTACAGTCCTTATAACCACAGAGGTAAGGTACAGAGTAAGGGAATGGGCGAAGGACCGATCTCCCCAGGAAGGGGGCTTGATGTCTGGCCTCCAGGCAGAGAGCGACAGAGTCAGAAACAATGTCTTACATAACAGCTACTTCCTCGCCTCCCTCCCGCACAGCTCTAAAGGAAATGTCATTGTCGTTTCTTTTAGAAGGTCGGTGCCAGTGTGCACAACAACAGTGCAGTCCTGGAGAGGCAGGCCGGGTAAGGAAGCAGAGGAAGAGGCAGGAGAAAGGGTGTCATTTTGCTTCCAGGCCTCAAGGCTTTTACAGGAAGGCAATCTCTTTCTTAGAGTGCCACCTACTGGTCCAGGGCTGTCCACAGTGGCTAACTCGGCTTGTACAAAGTACGTCATCTTGACTTCGGTGAGTTTTAGAAAAGAGCATCGCACGGTATTTAAAAACAAGATCTCTCTCATGAAGGGGGTTGCTATAGCAGCTTTGCCATTTAAAAAATAGGAAGAAGAGCTTCCTGGGCATCAGTTTTTATAAGAAACAATCAGATCTTTTCAGTTATCTTTTGCTTTATGTGAGTGCCTTGACTTGGTAAGGCAAGCATACTCCTGAAGGGTCCTATGTGCTAACCAAAGCCGAACGGAGAGATTTACATTTTAATTGCAGTGAGGGACATCCTGCTTTAAAGACTCCCAAGAGTGACCAAATCCTTTCTAAAGTCAAACAAGCGCTCCATCGTGTTTGCTTTTAAATTCAGCCTCACATTTAATTTGCTCCAAATTCAGGCCCACCTGTTCTCATAACCTGGGTTCTGGGCAATTTTAAATGACAGCCGTTCACTCACACCCTCTTTAAAAACAAGCCAAATATGCTCCAAGCCCATTTGGAGCCCGCGGCGAAGCCTGTGGAGAAGATTATTTATGAGGTGATTCGCCTGCCTGGATCTGGGAGTGGGGGCAGCCCAGACAGGCCCCACACTCTTGTCTTGCCCAACAGTCTCTGGCTTGTCACATGTTGTCCTCAGCAGCTACCCCTCCAGGGTGCTGAAAATCACTATTTAGATTCCTTAATGCTACTAGCCCATCCCCCAAATTAACAGAAGGATTTTGTGTGGGAGGCCTAAGGATGTTAGTAACTAAGGGGTGGGGGAAGGACTTGAATTAGAAGGATTACATCTGACTTCATTATGGACCGGGCAGGGAAAGAGCATTCTAAGAGATTGAGATCCTGGGACCTGGTAACAATGTTATTCCTATCAAGCAAGATCACTTAAGGCCAAGAGCCTTAAAAGATGGTTCTATCTGCTCTCTGCCAAGAAAAGATGGCTCTGGGTATTTGAATCTGATCTTAAGTGTAAGCATTTGCATTGTGAGTAAATCAGAAAGAACTGATTTAAATCTCAATTGTGCCTCATCATCCTTTAAGATGCAGGGGGGTGGGAATTATTTATCCTCTGTGGTTTGATCCCAACCATAAACTGGAATAGCACGAACACTTTCCTGGTAGGTTGTCAAGTGAGAGCATTATGAGGCTTCAGAACACAGTGGTGACCATTAGCCATAATGACCCAAAAGTCATATTCCTTTAGTCAACACCAACTGAAGAACATTCAAAGGCCAGAATGAGATAGAAAGGGCATTGAGTTAGGTAAGAAGGCCGAACGCTTTGTCCATGGATGCAAAAAAAACCCTGCCCTTACCTCAAAGGGAATAAGAGGTGGTCATTGTGGAACCAAGTATGGGTGACTGTAACCCAGGAACACAGACTCGGGTTACCCCAAATGCCATGTTCTACCGTGGAAGTGATTACATGAGACTGTATGTTACAGAACAAAGAAAGTTGTAAGTCAAGATATTTGACAGACAGGGTGATGGGGACCACAGTAGGCAGGTTATTACAAAGGCCTTAGATGCTACTCAGTGGCATCAATAGTCCTGGGTTGGTAGCACCTGGGGTCTGTTGGGGTTCTTGGGGATTTAACCTCCAGTCATAAAGGGTGTTCGATCACACACAGAGGTGGACAGTAGATGGCTATTTAGAGGTCTAAGATAGGCCATGATAAGCTCGGCCCTGGACCTGCAACATTCCAACTCTTTACAATCACTGAAGTTTTAATGACTCAATCAGACTTGTAGAACGTTTAGTACAGGTGCAGCATTTTTTCTGGGAACATCACATGTCCTAGCTCTGTTTGGAATTGCCTGTGACTCATAGCTGGTCCATTGGTTCCCTTTGGTCCTTATTCTCCTCATTTACTAGATAAAACCACAATGGTATGTTAGCTAGTATTATTTCCTTCTTGGGTCTCTGAGGGAGTTAAAGATTAGTTAGTTATAGTTGAAGGTTAGTTAGTTATAGTTGAAGATTAATTAGGATAGAAAGTGAATTAGATACATTTTGGACTTACCAAAATAGGATAGATAATGGAATTATTTTCTCTGATTTGTCAAATACAAATGGACTAGACATTGTTTAGGTATTTATTACTTGTATATATTGTATATAGTTATTGTACTTTTGTATATAGTTTTTCTTTTGTTAGTTATAACCTTTTGCTTTTTTCCTTTTTATTAAAATACAAAAGGGGAAATATGGAGGTATTTTATTTGTACTGAAATGTGATTTTAATTTTATGTTAATAAATAAAGTTCCCCGGGGGTCAGAGCTATTAGAGCCATAGCAAAAGCCCGGCAGGGGTGGCGCACGCCTTGAATCCCAGCACTCGGGAGGCAGAGCCAGGTGGATCCTTGAAGAGGCATGCAGATCTCTGTGAGTTCGAAGCCAGCCTGGTCTACAGAGCGAGACCAGGACAGGCACCAAAACTACACGGAGATCCGCCTGGCTCTGCCTCCCGAGTGCTGGGATTCAAGGCGTGCGCCACCCCTGCCGGGCTCTTGCTATGGCTCTAATAGCTCTGACCCCGGGGAACTTTATTTATTAACATACAATTAAAATCACATTTCAGTACAAATAAAATACCACCATAATGGTAACCAAAGATTTGTTGCTTTTAAGATGACCGTACAGGGGTTGGAGCAATGGATCAGTGGTTAACAGCACTGGCTGATCTTGCAGAGGAACCAGGTTCAGTTCCCAGCATCCACATGGTAGTTCACTACTGTCTGTAACTCCAGTTCCAGGGGATCCAGTGCCCTCTTCTGACCTCTGCAGGTATGCACATGGTACACATGCATACATACATGCAAGCAAAACACTCATGAGTTTTTTGAAGTGGCTCCACAGCTTTGAGTACTAGAAGTATAAACACAATTATTCTGTGGAACCCAAGGAAGGCATTCCAATCTAAACTCTACAGTAAGTGTCTTCCCTTCGTTTGCAGTGTCACAACTGTGTGGGTGTCTTTTTTTTTTTTAAGATTTATTTATTTATTATGTATACAGAAGAGGACACCAGATCTCATTACAGATGGTTGTGAGCCACCATGTGGTTGCTGAGAATTGAACTCAGGACCTCTGGAAGAGCAGCCAGTGTTCTTAACCTCTGAGCCATCTCTCCAGCCCCTGTGTGCATGTCTTAAAGAACAAGACTCCTTCAGATCATTACTAAAGGTTTGGTTTGAAATGAGGTCAGGGAACATAGAATGTGAATGCTGTTGGCACCATGGGGGCTCCTTATGGGCTCTGTCACAGCCTCTCTCTCTCTAAGGAGCTGGGACAGCTACAAATTTGGTGCATGCAGGCTTCCCTACAGAGCAATTGTTCACTGGGTGGAACTCAGGCAAAAGGAGGAGCTGCTTAGGACATGAGCAAATATTCTCCAAGGATCATATTTCAATCACCACCTTGGACATTTCAAACCGATAAGAATGACATGTGGGGAAATGACCTTGTAATCGACCCAGAGCAGGTCAATCTAGAACAGAAGGGATTCCTAGAAATCAGATTTATGACTTGTCTTCTGACAACAGCTGTTATTGACTCCTTGGCTTCATCGATTGGGAATAGGCACATTCATAGACAGTAGAATTTCCTTTTCCAGAAAAGTTGACGCAGTCTCGGTAAGAAGTCGGTGCGAGGGCCTGTCCCTTAAGAACTACCGAAAACCCAACTGTAGATGCCACATATTAGCCCTTGCCCAAGCATAATGAAACAGGAATTTCCCAGTAAGTTAGCCTGTCTGATTGGTAGTGTCCGATGGAGTTGCTTAGGCCTGGGAATAATTTTCCGGGTCCTCTTGGTGGATCAAGAGCACACACACATTTTAAATATAAAACTAAATTTGTATATGGAAAATTCTAACAGCAGTGACAAAAGCGTCCCTTAATTCAAGAAGCCAAAGAGAACTGTGAGTCCTGTTTAACAGTATTTTTGTGTATATTTGTATACAGCTGTGAATAAAAATGGGATAGACTGTAATTTTTTTTAATGGCCTGAAGAAAGTTCTAGAATACTTTGAAAAATCAAAGAATTCTGAGATTCACATAATGAGTAAGTTAGAATGCAGAAACTCACGATACTCAAGACTCAAACGGGCATTAGACTGTGTTGGGTTTCAGGAAATGCTCCCCCGGGTGGGGTAGGGCACTGAAGATGAGGGAGAAGGCCTTGGGAGCAAGAGAGTCACAGCCTCCCCTTGCCTTTCTGAGAGGTGGGCATAAACGCTGACCTACCTTGCCTGGTTCCAAAAAGGCCAAGCCCTGTGCAGAGGATGAAAGCTACAGCGAGAACTAGATGAATCTGAGCTGACGGGCCTTGCTGGGTTCCGCCACAGTCCGTTACCATGGGAGTACAGCTTGGTCCACTCACATTTCCACACAAACGCTCTATTCTTCATTGAGCCAAAGCATAAAAATGGTTTTCCCTGGCTTATATACACTATTGTGTTACGTGTGTGGGTGTTTTGAGTGAGCATGTCTTTGCAGTGTGAGCCTGCCCAAGGAGGCCCAAAGAGGACGTCAGATCCCTGCACTCGAGAGTCAGGGATACTTGTGAGCTGCCGTGTGCTTGAATCAGACCCAGGCCTCTGCAAGAGCGGCCAAGTGCTTTTAACCCCTGAGCCATCTCTCCAGTCCAGAGTATTCATTTCTGAAGGCTCTTGTGTCACATAAAATTTTAAGTAAATTCACTATACTTTATTTTATTAACTTGTCTTTTGTTATAGATGTATGGGCCATGACCTTCATGAGGAGAGAGTGGGTGACATCTTTGCACCCCCACACCTACATTCCAGAGTATACTTTCAAGAAATAAAAACCATTTGTAATTAAAGGTATTGTCTCCTCCTCGCATCCCCGCTGCCCTGACATGTGTGTCCTTTCTATCAGGTCTATTTCATTATTTTTCAGTTTTATATTGGGGAGAGGCTTCCTTTGCTTTTATTTCTGTCCTTTTTATTTGCTCCTAACATCTAAGAATCCTGAGACCACTTAATTGTGTCCTGTGCCTCTCTTTTAGTTCCCCCATTATTGGAAAGAGACTTCAAAGCATCCCCAAAATGTAGCCATTAAGAGCATCATTGAACAGTCAAGGGAGGTTAGAGACAGTGGCTGGTGTGGAGACTTGAGACTGAAGAGACTGTATTGTCCAGTGAGAATAAAGGATTGCAATTAAAACTAATTGGATATAAAACAATAATACCCTACAACCATCTTCCACTTCAATAACATTAAAATGAGTCTACCATTAAGACTCAAGGACGTCGCTTCTATTGAAGTGGTCATGTAATCTATGAGAACTCTTGAGGGGTTAGAAAACATGTTTCAATATATGAAATACAATATATTATCCATTATCTATTATTGTCATGTGAAATTGGCCAGGCTTTCACATACCTGCTGCATAAGACACACAGCAATCAAAACCAAAGGGAGTCGGTGCTTCAGAAAGGAAATCTAGAGCATCAGAGATGGCTCAGTCACTAAGAGTACTTGTTCCTGCAGAGGACCAGGGTTCAGTTCTCAGCATCTGATTCAAGCACACTACATGGTGGCTCACAACCATCTATGACTCCAGTTCCAAAAGATATGATGGCCCCCTTGGGCACCAGGCACACATGTGATGCACATACATTAGCACATACATACATGCAGGTAAAACACTCATACACATGAAAATCAAATAAATAGTTTTTAAGTGTTTTTTAATGAAACTGGGAGTTTGAAATATATTTTTTAGCAAAATACTAATTCATGGGCAGAAAATCTTTCCATTTGAAAAGGAATTGAAGGGCAAATAATATAACTGAATATTCCAGTAAATAACAATAAAGCTTAACACATGCTGAGTGCCTGTGCTAGACAGATGCTAACATGAACTAACTCCTTTGATCCTGATGAAAGTCCCTGTGGTCGTGTGCTGATAGCCTCCCCATCGAGCAGGTGGGGAAACTGGGGAGTGGCTAGTAGACAGCTGAGTGTGGATCCTAGCCTAGGAAGCCTCGCTAAGAGCCTCCATGAGCAATGGTCTCCTCACTAGCTCAGAGCCCCCATGGGCAATGGTCTCCTCACTAGCTCAGAGCCTCCATGGGCAATGGTCTCCTCACTAGCTCAGAGCCCCCATGGGCAATGGTCCTCTCCTCACTAGCTCAGAGCCCCCATGGGCAATGGTCTCCTCACTAACTCAGAGCCTCCATGGGCAATGGTCTCCTCACTAGCTCAGAGCCTCCATGGGCAATGTTCTCCTCACTAGCTCAGAACCCCCATGGGCAATGGTCCTCTCCTCACTAGCTCAGAGCCTCCATGGGCAATGGTCCTCTCCTCACTAGCTCAGAGCCCCCATGGGCAATGGTCTCCTCACTAACTCAGAGCCTCCATGGGCAATGGTCTCCTCACTAGCTCAGAGCCCCCATGGGCAATGGTCTCCTCACTAGCTCAGAGCCTCCATGGGCAATGGTCTCCTCACTAGCTCAGAGCCCCCATGGGCAATGGTCCTCTCCTCACTAGCTCAGAGCCCCCATGGGCAATGGTCTCCTCACTAACTCAGAGCCTCCATGGGCAATGGTCTCCTCACTAGCTCAGAGCCTCCATGGGCAATGTTCTCCTCACTAGCTCAGAACCCCCATGGGCAATGGTCCTCTCCTCACTAGCTCAGAGCCTCCATGGGCAATGGTCCTCTCCTCACTAGCTCAGAGCCCCCATGGGCAATGGTCTCCTCACTAACTCAGAGCCTCCATGGGCAATGGTCTCCTCACTAGCTCAGAGCCCCCATGGGCAATGGTCTCCTCACTAGCTCAGAGCCTCCATGGGCAATGGGCCTCTCCTCATAAGCTCAGAGCCTCCACAGGCAATGGTCCTCTCCTCACTAGCTCAGAGCCTCCATGGCAATGGTCTCCTCACTAACTCAGAGCCTCCAGAGGCAATGGTCTCCTCACTAACTCAGAGCCTCCATGGCAATGGTCCTCTCCTCACTAACTCAGAGCCCCCATGGGCAATGGTCTCCTCACTAGCTCAGAGCCTCCAGAGGCAATGGTCCTCTTCTCACTAACTCAGAGCCTCCATGGGCAATGGGTTATTCTCCTCTAGTTCTCTCAATAAAAAAGAACAAAGACTGTCCTTGGTTCTTAGTCCAAATAACTCAGAGTCTTTCAGAATTTACCAGAACATATTCCTTGAGACCTCCCCTATCTCCTCAGACTACATGTGCTCTGTGTCCTTTACTCAACCTGCCTAGTGTCATAGACACTAAACAGCACTGCCCACCTTACAAGTGTTGGACAAGCTTCCTTCCTCAGGGTAACCGACAGAAAGGTCTGCCACTGTTTTTCTCACCTCTGTTCTCTTAAGACCAGGCACAGAGGAGACACGTGATAGGTCTTCACTGCATGGATAAATAAACAAACATCATATGGTCCTTGCTCATAGGAGAGGATGAAGAACAGTTTACAACCGCTCCAGCAGAGTCACAACAGATCAGTCATGACATCTGCTGGTGGTTTTGTATATCAAGGAAAAGCTCACTGGCAAATAGATACCTGCGGCAAGGCTCGCTGGCTCACTGCTGGCACCTTCCCACTCACTTTAGGCTTTGAACCTTTATTAGGCTCTTACGTGGTCCTGCCCTGAGAGGGGGTGTAACTGGAAACGGGAACAACAGCACCAGCCTCACCGGCTCAGGCTGCAAAACCTTGAAGGATGAACGGCAAAAATCACCCAGAGGTTTTGTTAGTGGTTGGGATTTGTAAAAAGCAGTCTACAAAGACTTGAGTTATGATAGAGAGGTTGCATCTTCACTTGGTCGAAGGCTTCTAATGAGAACAGCTTACCTTAGGCAATTTGACTATTTCCATTCCATTTGGAAGCCTGGGTCAGATTCCAAGGTAGCAGTGTTTGTTCATTCAACACATTTTACAGCCGCCCCCCCCCCCACCCTACCCTCTCACCCCCCACCAAGTCTTGTGTTGGCCAATGAGACACAAGAGTAAACAAAACAGAGGCAACACTACTCCACAGTGTGGTGTAGCAGGCAATACAATGTGTTAAATGGCAACCAGCAGGAGCCTACAGCTTGTGCATGAGCTGTAGGTGGCAGGGATGGGGTGGAGTGGGGGTCTTTTAAAGCTCTTTCAATACTAAAACAAAATAGCTAAACGGAACATGTGCATTTCTCCGCATTTTCATCAGATTCTGTTTTTGTAAAGACTTACTGTGTGTAGGTAAGTGTGGCCACACGTATGTGTGTGCATCACATGTGTATAGTGTAGGTAGGATCCAGAAGAGGGCATGCCCTGGAACTCCAGTTACAGGCGGTTGTGAGCCACCACATGGGTGCTGGGAACTGAACCCAGGTCCTCTGGAAGAGCAACAACTACCCTTAACTGCTGAGCCATCTCTCCAGCCTCGGCACAGCAGCTGGTACATTGTGGATCTTCCAGCCCAGCACTTACAGCAGGATACAGCTGCATGACTGAGTCAAAGGGAGACTGAGAAAACTGACCGGTCAGTCCACAGAACTATAAGAAATCATAGACTGTGTTCTCTTTTTTAAGGGTAGTTTGAGGCATTCAATAGGCTTTGTAATAAATCAAGTTAGTCTATTTCAGGATTGTTTATTCTGTTTCATTAGTCATCTTATCTCAGTTACTATCTGATAGGATACATACATTTTATTACCTTTATTTATTTATTTATTTTTACTTACAAAGTAGGATGCTTAGTTGGTTTTTAGTACCTTCTGTCTATCTATCTATCTGTCTGTCTATCTATCTGTCTGTCTGTCTGTGATATGTGGACCCATGTGTCCATGTATGGAGGCTAGAGGGGACACTGGAGGGAACAAAGAGGCACCCAGAGGGCTTCAAAGGTACAGGTGGCCTAGCTTTAAGCTGGGTATTGCATATGCAGGTGCCTGGGAGACCATATATCCTTATTTACTGTCTTGGTCTAGGTAACTGGCCTAGGAAACAAGGCTTTTATATTTCAGTGTAACATCTTATTTTCTGGGTTGTCAGTGACTAGGTCTCTGATGACTGAAGTTTGCTCATAGTCATTATGGAAACTTCTTCGTGGTCATTATGTAACCTTCTGGACTGGTCTTTGAAAACCTTGTATTATTACTTAGGCCAAACAGATAATCAAGATCAACATGGGGTCAAATGCTTTTGAACTTCCTGACGTGTCTGACAACTTCTAAAATCAAAGTTTAAATTAAATCCTTTTGAGTTTCCAAAGGGCCAGTGGAATCTCAACAGAATTTGTCCCTTACCTCGTGAAAGAGAAATATTAAATTAAGAAGGTTAATTTGCTGTGTCAGGTTCCATGGCAAGCACTGTAAACAGGAAGGCAAAGCTAGCCGCCTTCTAGGTTAGACTTCCAGGTGTTGCTGAAGTTGTGTTACATTCCTAAATACATCACGGTATGCGATCAATCATAATTTTGCCTATTATGTTAAAACATTATGGGACACATAAATAAATTATCTGTCAAGAAAGTTGAAAGCAGAGGAAAAATATATGCTGTTTTCTGTCTATGTGTCCATTTCCCTTAACAGAGTTATATGCTCCTGAAGAAAATGTATATTATTCTTTCTTCTGCTGTTAGATCCTGGCATAAGACTCAGCACACAACAGGCAGAAAATAAATACCTGAGACATAAATAAGAGGTATAGATGTTAGAAATAATAGCTAAATAATACATTGTCTTTATAAATCCTTAAGACATTCATCTTTCTGTAGCCTAGAAAGATGCCTATATAACAAATGGTGTTGAACTAATATGATTAGACTTTGTGGAAGGTTCTAAATTATTGATGCTGCCCCATGGAACTCACAGTGGGCTATTCATGAGGTATTTGAGGGGCTCTGGGCATAAGCAAAGCTGTGCTAGAAGAAGGAAATCGTATTACTTGCCCAATTCCTTGGAAATCCATGCTCAGCCCTCTCAGTAGTTGATCTGGGAAAGAACCTTGGGGGGAGCCTTCAGCACGATGCTGTCAGCGTCCTGGGCACTCATGCAGGGTGAATCACAGGGAGACTATTCTCCAAGCAGCTGCACAGCCGGTGTCCATAGGACAAGGAACCGGAGATGGAACCCGTAGGACACTGGGAAGACTGCAGTTACACTTCTGGGCAGGGTGACAGCTGGGGGCAGGAAGCAGGTCAAGGTACAAGGACCATTGGAAGGCCATCAAGCTAGCCGACATTTGAACAGCTCACAGAGCATGTTTCACCTTGGTGTGATATTGAGGAAGTTCTTCATAAAAGACCTTATGGAAGTTTCTCTTGATTGACAAGACCTGTCCCAGCCTAGCTCTCCATCCCCTGCTAATGTGAAAGTCATGCCTGCCTGTTACAGGTAGCCTTTCTCCTGGGGCAGTTGCCCTTACTTCCTGCCCAATGCCTGCACTTCCCTTTAGGAGCTGTCTCCCAGGAACCACTGTCATGCCACAGTTTGACATCAGTCACAATGTTTGGACAAAATCTGTTTGAATGTTGGCCTTGACCTTTGAAAGGTCAAGTAGCTGATTTTCAACTTCAATGTCCTTTCTGGCATCCCTGCATGGACACACAATTGATGATCAAGTGGTCAGGTCGTGACTATTGAATCTTACCAACAGAACCATGTCACTTACAGAGTGAGACATGTCATGGTATTATTAATAGCTGAACACATAACTTCAAATATAGGTAGCATGTTAGATGTAATTAATAGCAAACAGATTGGCATGGCTTGGATTTTGAATTCCCAGTACTCAATTGAAGTATAATTGTTTTAGGTTGTGTTGTTTTGTTTTATTGTTGTGAGATAGGTCTCACCATGCAGCCTTGTATATAGCAGGCCTGGAACTTGCTATGTAAACCAAACTGGCCTCAAACTCAGAGATCTGCCTGCTTCTGACTCCCAGATGCTGGGATTAAAAGCAAGTGCCACCACACCTGAATTAATTGCATATTTTTCATGTTTAAGAATAAAATGCCAAGCCGGGCGGTGGTGGCACACGCCTGTAATCCCAGCACTCGGGAGGCAGAGGCAGGTGGATCTCTGTGAGTTCGAGGCCAGCCTGGTCTACAGAGTGAGTTCCAGGAAAGGCGCAAAGCTACACAGGGAAACCCTGTCTCGAAAAACCAAAAAAAAAAGGAATAAAATGCCAGAACAGTTAATAATGACAGTCGAAGTGTTTTGTTACAGAAATTATAGTACGCAATTACTAGTAAGTAGAGATAGCATTAATTAGAAGCTGTTTGGAAGAATACTATTCCCTTTTTGTTATAAAAGTTTCAATAATGTAAACAGCATAGATTAGATCAGAGTCCAATCTAATCTTCGCCGAAGCATTTGGGGGTTTTAGCACTCATGCCATTACATAAAGTAGCCTCCCAAAGCATTTAGCATTTAGAGACTTCTTTCCCTTTACCCCATGCATCTTCAATTCTGTTTTCAGAAAGTAATTAGCATGCGGCCTAATGAAGTCAGATTACTGGCTGTAAACAGAACGATAAGAGGACACTTTCATCATTTTCCTGCTGCCAAGGAGAAGCTACAAGGCTGGCAAGGGGGTTTGGAATTGACTTGTCGTGTATTCATACAAGATGTTCAAACAAGATGAAATAGCAGCTATTACGTTTTTAAAAGGCTGCTTGAACAAGGGCGGGCCTTTAATGCAGCACTTTGCAGATTAAAATACCAACATAGCAGTAATTGCTCCCACCACCAGACTGTCTGCGCAGAAAGTGGTCCACAGACCAGAACCCGCTGAGGAAGCAGCCACACAGTGTTCCTGAAGGGAGCTAGCATGTCTTGTCACCAATATCCCTGTTGTGCTTTTCCAGAGGAGATGCTAAAATGGGGATGTGTGCCAGAAAAGCCAACGGGTCCATAATCACCCTTCTGGCCCCGAGATTTCAGAAGGAATTTTTCTCAAGCAGAGATTTGAAGCAGTAAGTACCTGCAAAAACATTACAAATAAAATTTGGAAGTTATTTGATGTCTGCTTCAGAAACATATAGTTAGAGTATCTTTTTCAGCGTGTGCACAGAGAACATCTCAAAAAAAAAAAAAAGTGTGCGCTAACAGTTAACCAAATCGTCCAAGAGTCAGGAGTTTCCTTGTCCCCTGGATGGATTGGACAGGTTACTAGTGTGGTGATGTCACCGTCTGCTCTGAAGTGGTGAACAGTCACTAAGACTCTCCCTTCTCCCATACAGGTCGACATGATCTGGCAGACCAGCTTGGGCTTGGTCACATGGTAGTGGTCACAGCAACCCAAAATCAACAAATGGGAAAGCTGGCATGCCCTTGGCAGTCACAAATTAGACCACAAATCTGTCAAGGTGCTCTTTGTGGGGATGGGCTGTAGCTCACTTGGTGGAGTTTTTGCGAACCGTGCATGAAGCTACAGGCTCCTTCCCAGCAGAGTTCAGCCCAGGGAAGGTGGTATGCACCGGGAATGCCAACATTTCGAGGCAGAGGCAGGAGGATCGGGAATTGGAGGTCATCCTCAGCTACAGAGTGAGTTAGAAGCCAGACTGGACTAGAAACCCTGTCTAAAAAAAAAAAAAAAAAAAAGCACACATGTAAAAGCAAAGATTCCCCTTGACTTTCCCAAAGAGTAGATTTGATGAAATTTCTTCACTGTCACTTAATTAATTTTTAATCAGCTTTTCTCCCCTCTTCCCCTGTCCCCCACCTCCCCTTCTCCCCCCTTCCCTCTTTGCCCTCTCCCTGTCTCCCCATCTCTCTTCACCCCCCACTTTGTATGGTATATGTGTGTGGTGTGTGCTCCTGTGTGAGCACAGAGCCCAAAGGAGGTCCTGCTGAACCACTGTCTGCCTTATTCCACACTCTCACTGAACCTGGGGCCAGGCTGTTAGCCAGCAATCACTGAAAGCCTCCTGTCTCCACGCCCACACCAGCACTCACACAGCCCAGACCCTGGCTTTGTATTTAAGTGCTAGGGGTTTGGAACTTAGGCCGCCAATCCCCAAGATGCTATGTCTGAAACTATTTTGGTTTACGTATATGGAAGTTTTGCCTGCATGTATGTCTGTGCACCATGCACATGCCTGGTGCCCTCAAGAAGCCAGAAGAGGTCTGATGCCCTGGAACTGCCATGATAACCATGCAGAGTGGTGAGTCACCATGTTGGTGCTGAGAATTGAAGGAGTCTTCCATAAGAGGAGCCAGCGCTCTTAACTGCTGAGCCGTCTCTCCAACCCATGATTTAAATTTGGGGGTTTTGTTTGTTTGGGGATTTTGTTGTTGTTGTTGTTGTTGTTTCCCACCCCATCTCACCCCATCCCACCCCCGAGACAAAGTCTTTCCACATAGGCTGTCCTGGAACTTGTCCTGTATACCAGGCTAGCCTGGAACTCACAGAGATCCTCCTGCCTCTGCCTGCTGAGTATTGAGATTAAAGGTATGCACCACCACACCCAGCTCATAAATCACATTTGAATTGAAAAAAAAAAATCATAGGAAAAAATGTCGCTATTATTTAAGGAAGCTTCTGTATAGAAGCTACAACTAATGTGAGTCCATTACACATAAGTGGCCCCTTAGGAAAGGCCGGCCCTGCCCAGTGGCCTTCCGACTAGGCGCCCCCTCCCCTCCAGTTTCCCAGTTCTTTCCTCTTGAACTCTCGGGTTTAATTGCAGCCAGGGTCTTTTTCCCTCTCGCCAATTCTGCTGAAAGCAAAAACTCTTAGGGAAGAAAGAATTTAAAGATCTCTCTTTTAGCTTGCTGTCCGTGAGAGGAAAGGGGGTGGGAAGTTGGTGGTGTGTGCAGAGACGATTCCTTTTGAACTTACATTCAATGTATTAAATGCAGAGATTTAAAGTATAGTTTCTTTCTTAAGCCTCAACACATAAATCTTATTCTGCTAATAAATCTAGCATACATTCTAATATGGAGGCTTGGGTTCATTTTCTCAACCTACACAGATTAAACTCCCTCTGACCAGTTCTGTTTATAGTTAGTTTAATTAAGTCTTTTCAGGGTAAAACACTTTAAATTGTATTCATAAATTCAGCATTTTCAATTTCTTCTTTTAAGCACATTAATTACCAACTCTGACAAGCAAAACATCCCCAAGTACTTGCAGACTAAATTAAATTTATAAATATAGTGACTCTCTTAAAGATACCAATACAGTATGGTCAGCCAGACATAAAATCCTCTTATACCTCATAGCAATAGACCACAAATCTAGACTATCTGCTTCTCCACATTCCAAGTTGAAACCTGAAGATTAATCTCTCAGCCATCCCATTGTTTTAAACGCTGTAAATGCCACAAATAGGAAAGAGACACAGATTGTCCCTAGCTTTCTAACCCTGTGTGTTTGCTCTCTTGATCCATACTTTTTCCATATTCATTTTCAAGTCTTCCCAAAGCCACAATGTGTGTATGTACATTAGCATTAAGGGAATGGGTACTGAACCTCAGAGTGGACAGCCACCTCCATCCAAGCAAGTTGCATTTATCTTTTGCCAGAGACTTTTGGCCCCAAGTAGGATATAAAACCCAAGATGATTTTTCAAAAAAAGAAATGCATTTGTCCTTTCAGGATATTACTCCAATCTAAAGTTCCTTCCTGGAGAAGACATAAACAATGTCTACTCCTCCTTCTAAGGTCCAAATGACAAGTGTCTTAGTTAGAGTCACTATTGCTGTGATGAAACACCATGACCAAAAGCAATTTGGGGAAGAAAGGCTTTATTTGGCTTACACTTCCACATCACTGTTCATCCTTGGAGGAAGTCGGGACAGGAACTCAAACAGGACAGGATCCTGAAGGCAGGAGCTGATGCAGAGGCCGTGGAAGGGAGCTGCTTACTGGCTTGCTCCCTCTGGCTTGTTCAGCCTGCTTTCTTTATAATCCAGGACCAGCAGCCCAGGGGTGGCAGCACCCACAACAGGGTGGGCCCTCACCCATCAGTCACTAATTAAGAAAACGCCCTACAGGCTTGCCTACAATCCGATCTTACAGAGGCATTTTCTCAATGAGGTTCCCTCCTCTCAGATGACTTTAACTGTGTCACGTTGATATCAAACTATCCAGCACAACAAACTAAGGTGTACTTTCACATAAGTTCACTGGGAAACCACAGAATTTAGATGGCTTGCTTACAGAGCAAGGAGGAAGAGGTTATGGGCAGAAGAACAAGTGACCTTAAAGCCACCATCGTGGACGGCCACCCAGCAGGCGTGATGGCTTCCCCAAGGCTGCATAGGCGGAGGCTTCCTTCCTTCCTTCTTCCACACTTATATACTCACGCCCCTCCCAGAGACCTGAGGCCACGTGCCATTGGGGCGGAACTGCGTAGAAGTGGTTGGGAAGGGTGGCTTGATCTCAGATGGGGGTCCCATAATTCTCCCTACCCCTCCTTCCTAGACGGAGTGCCAACAGTCAGCAAGCCCAGCTGGGATGAGCTTTGGTGATCAGCACCAGCTGTACTCATGAAGACGGCAGCGGCTTGGCCCAGAGGGTGATCCTGTATCAGAAGACAAAACATGAGCCAGGCGAGGACTGGCTTTGTGAACCGCCTCCTGTGGGTTAGAAGCCTGCCCATCCTCCGCGGCGCTTCTCCACATTGATAGGAGTCAATCAATAGTTGTCCTCTCTGGTTAAATTAGGCAATGTTCAATGTTTGCCTTTGCCATCTGTACAAGTTAGAAGGATTTTTTTGTTTTTGTTTTTTGTTTTTGTTTGTTTGTTTGTTTGTTTGTTTGTTTTTGATGGTGTGTGGTGGCTTTGAGGAAGGAGTGAAGTCCTGGGAACTATGTGATGCTAAATTCTGCTTGATGTGGGAAAGGGGAAGAAGGAGAGCCAGCGCCACTGTGTGCGATGTGAGAAGACAGGAGCCTGTCTTACTCTCGGCAGGAGAGACGGCGATGACGATGGCCCAGGCTACCATCCCTGGTCATGCTCTCCTCCTTTCTCTCTTCAACCCTGGATCACAGCCTGTGTCGCCTGCCACAGAGGCGGCGGTGGCAGTAAAAGACCTGGGCAGGGTCTCATCTTGCTGCTGTGTGGGATGATGTCCTGTCGATTGCTGACACCCTGTCATTCCAGGGGGACTCCTGAAGGTAAATATTTCCTTAGTATTTCTTTGCAGGTGGGCCTTTAAGTTACCGTAACCACAAACAATATTTTTATAATAAAATTCCTCTCTGAAATGCGGCCTTTGGTAGCCTGCCCTTTTTGACTGGGTTACCTGTTAGGATTCTGCCACTCCAGCTGCATGACCGCACATGCGCAGTTCAGTAGCTAAGTAAGGGGTCTTCTGTCTTACGTCATCAGTGTGCTATGTGATTGCACAAGTGCACACAGCATAGCCGTGCAATTTGCACAAGCATGGCACATGCATGCACATGCATGGCCCACCTTCGAATGTGCAGGGGAATCCTTAAAAAGCTGGACAAACTCCTCCCTCTCCTTCTGCTCTCTCCCCTCCTCCTCTCTCTCCTCGCATGCGTCTCTGCCCCAGGCCTGGCCAGGCTCTCTTCTGTCCCCTCCTCTTCCTCCTAATAAAGCTCTGCTCCTGGGTTTTGTCGTGCCTCTGACCTTTCCTCACACAGTAACCAGCACCGCTTACTATTTTTTAAAAAACCAACATTGGTGCTGTGACGAAGCAGGCTCTCCCCGTGTGTCTGGGATCCTGTACCGATGTTTATTGGATCTACAACTGCACGACTGCCCGCTTTTTTCATTTGCCCAGCCACTGGACCACGCTGCACAGCACACTGGCTAACCAGATGGGTGAGTTTTCTCTTTCCGATCCCTCGCCGTTACCCACGACTGTAGCCTGAGATAGATCTCTCACACCAGACCCCTGGGGGTCCTCGGGCCGCGTACCACAGCACATTCTCTCTTGACGAAGTATTGAATGCTGTTGGACTCCCAGAGGGTCCTCCAGTACACACATCCCCAGTCCCTGCCTCTCCCGTGACAATGGGTGGGGTAACTGGTGCTGTTAATTTATGCTGGTCCGCAGATTACCTACTCGAGATGAGAGTCTAGGATCCGGTTTGTTATTTTAGCGTTTTATTTTTTTTCCTCTGGGCTGCAGTCATGGGACATGGAGGCTTCTTCCTCTTGGCTCTACTCCTCCTCTGAGAAATGCCTTAAATATCCTGATACCAGTAAATTTGGACACGTAATGGCTGCTTGAATCCTGATATTTCATGGGAACTATCTAACTTCTGCCAGTGAACAGCAAATAAAAAGAGTTACCTTAGCCCCATGGTTTCTGAACCCTCCCTTTCAGAGTCTTTCTCTCCTCCCCACTTGCATTCCTGAGTGAGGAATCTCTGACTCCAAAGAACCTTCACCTACTGACCTCCGCTCTGTTCTCTGGTACCGGGCCAGCCACTAAGCACAGACAGGTCTGTAAGCAGGCTAGGATGCATGCAAATGAGTTTATGAGCAGGACCCACATTAGGATTATAATAATCTGGATGTCTCTCTAGCCAGAGATCAGTTTACAACCTGCCTCCTGGTGGGTCTTCCTAAAGCTGTCCTCAAACGACAGGTGATTGGCTTGATCAGTTTGGGAGGCAACCAGGCAGTGGGACCGGGTCCTGTGCTCATTGCATGAGTTGGCTGTTTGAAGCCTGGAGCTTATGCAGGGATGCTTGGCTCAGTCTGGGAGGAAGGGACTGGACCTGCCTGGACTGAGTCTACCAGGTTGATTGCAGTCCTCGGGGGGAGGACTTGTCCTGGAGGAGGTGGGAATGGGGGGTAGGCTGGGGGTAAGGGGAGGGGGGGGGAGGGGTGAGAATAGGGGAACCCATGGCTGATATGTAGAACTGAATGGTATTGTAAAATTTTATATATATATATATATATATATATATATATATATATGCTGTCCTCAAACCATCAAACTATCAAAAAAAAATAATAATTCAAGACAGAAAAATCTGTCTCTGTCTCCTAGAGCTTCCCGACATTAGGGCTAAAACTTAAGCATCTGGAGAGCAAGACTCCTGACCCCACAGGTGGAAATTTCAGCTGTGGCATTTAAGGTACCATAGGAGAGACGAGAAAGCCCGAGAACAGAATTGCCAAACGCTGGCACACGCTGTCCGAGCAGCTGCATAAGGGCTTCCAGGTCCCTGTTTCAGAAGGCCACGCGGGCTAGTGCGTCCCCTGCCCCAGTCCCTGTTTTAGAAGGCCACACTGGCTGGTGCGTGCCCTGCCCCACTCGGGCCATCAACTGAGCCTTGTTCAAAGTGCCACCTAGAAGGATAACTGGTCAGCTGACTGCCCTCATGCACCTCATGGCATGGGGACATCAAACTAAGACCTCCAGCAGACCTCCTAGGCTTGACCACGGGCTCACAGGGAACCCAGGATACAGCATGGGACGATCTGTTTCCTTCCTGTTGGACACTGAGCCACTTACTCAGTCCTGAGGGAGTTTTGGGGTCCCATCTCCCCTCATTTCCCTATTGTCAGGGTATGGGGATAGCCTTACCCACCTCACCAGACTTAATTGTACTTTCAGGGGTACCTAATGGGAGGAGATTTTCCAGCTAAGGTAGGAGCTTTCATTTCATTTGCTCCCTCCATGTGCCTCACTCCAGATTTGTCAGCAGCATTTCTTCTCCTCATGCACAGGGACACAGACAGGGCCCTGCTCTCTCTCAAGTTCCAGAGGACATCAGGATCCACTGCCTTGTCCCCAATTCCAAAATAATTAGTTCTCACCCCACAAGCTTTTCTCTTCCTGGTTCCCTCTTCTAATTAACTACTCAGCTAATTGTTACAGGATCACCATAGAGCCAGAGTCCAAGGACCATCAAGTATATACCCAGGTGGTAAAGGAACAGTAACAGTTAAAAGGTATTTACACCCCCAGACCAAAAAGAGTCTGGGCTCTGAAAAAAAAAAAAACAGACTTTACTATAACCATCTATTACTGTTAAATGCTCTCAGCAATTGAGCACCTGTGTTTCCTGCATGCTAAACTAATAAAGGAAACGGGTGACCTAAAATAATCTGTCTCTGATAAAGCTTATCTTAGGTAAAAATTAAAAACATGTTCCAATCTCTCTCTCTCTCTCTCTCTCTCTCTCTCTCTCTCTCTCTCTCTCTCTCTCTCTCTCTCTCTCATTAACACTAACCAATATAAGCAAAGTACTAAACACTACAATGGTCACCAGCCCAAGAGTTTAATTTTCTCATGGCTGCTTCTCAATATGTTCAAAATTTTTTCTAAGCTCCAGAAACCAGCTTAAATCCATCGGACAGGTTGGATCTACTTCAGTCTCCCAAACACAAGCAGCCAGAGTCCCAGGCCAAGAGGGATGATGGACAGGTCCAAGGCAGCAGACAATAGCCCACCATCCCAGGACGCCTGTCTACCTCAGAAACCCCCTTCCTTATCCCCTCAAGAGTCAACCAACAGCCACCAAGTCAACTGAAAGCAGTTTTTTTTTTGGGGGGGGGGGAAACGATGCCCCTATTCCTGTTCACCTGCCTTTTTTATAATAAGCAAAAATACTAGAATGTTAGGATTCTGCCACTCCAGCTACATGACCACACATGCGCAGTTCAGTGGCTAAGTAAGGGGTCTTAAGTCATCAGTGGGCGGCATGATTGCGCAAAAGTGCACAGCGAGGCCACACAATCAGCGCGTGTGTGGTATAGCTCCATAAACCCACCTGCGCGTGTGCAGGGGAATCCTTCAAAAGCCGGACACAGACACCTCCCTCTGCTTCTGCTCTCTCCTCCTCCTCCTCCTCCTCCTCCTCCTCCTCCTCCTCCTCCTCCTCTCTCTCCTCCACACACGTCTCCGTCCCAGGCCTGGCCACGCTCTCTTCTGTCCCCCCCCCCACAATAAAGCTCTGATACTGGGTTTTGTCGTGCTTCTTGCCTCATGACCTCTCTCACACGGTAACCAGCGCCATTTTTAAAACCAACTTTACCTCCTGCTCTTTCTTCTGTTCCCTTTGTTGGTGACTCTGTGATAGCCTTTCCCTAACTGCTTTCTCTTCACGAAGCACCGTTAGCTTGTTCTTCTTGCCTGTTTCCTCTGCTCGTTCCATCTCTTCCTAAAGTCTTAGCTTCAGCTGCATTCAGTTTGTGCTAGCCCTTTCTTTCCTTACGAGTTCCGATGTTTTAGTGAACAACCTCCTGTTTGGTTTTCTGATTTGTTTTTTGACACAGGGCCTAATGTAGCCCAGGCTGACCCCGAACTCCTGATGCCTCTGCTGCTGCCTCCCAAGTCCTGGGATTACAAGCATATCCTGCTCACGCCTTTCTTGGCGCTCTTTCCCACTGGACTGTACCAGGGACAGGGCGATGTCTGTGTCAACTGTTAGGTTCACACCTGTGGTGACTGAAAGAAAACGGTCCCCATAGGCTCCTAGGGAGTGGCACAATGAGGTGTGGCTGTGTTGGAGGAAATGGGAAACTGGGGTGGGGGCTGTGAGGTCTCAGATGCTTCCGACAGGTCCAGTGTCACTCTCTCTTCCTGCTGCCTGCCGATCCAAATGTAGAGTTCTTAGCTAGAGTTTTTAGCTAGCTCTCCAGCAACGTGTCTGCCTGTGTGCTGCCATGCTTCCTGCCATGATGATAACAGACTAAACCTCTAAACTGTAAGCCAGCCCCAATTAAATGCTTTCCTTTATAAGAGTTGTCATGGTCACAGTTCATGTGTTTCCACTAGTTTGGCTATTTGTCCCTGTGCTTTTTCCAACCATGGTCTCAACAATTCTCGCTCATACAATCCCTCCTCTTTCTCGCCGATTGGACTCCTGGAGCTCCACCTGGGGCCTGGCCATGGATCTCTGCATTGGATGAGATTTCTAGCACGAAGTTAGGGTGTTTGGCCATCCTATTACCAGAGCAGGTCAGCTCAGGCACTCTCTTGACCATTGCCAGTAGTCTATCGTGGAGGTATCTTTGTGGATTTCTGGAGACCTCTCTAGCACTTTGCTTCTTCCTATTCAGGAGCCCTCATGGAATTGGATCAGGCCCTCTGGATAAGTGAGACAGTTGATTAGCTTGAACTGTTTGGGAGGCACCCAGGCAGTGGGACCAGGACCTGTCCTTAGTGCATGAGCTGGCTGTTTGGAACCTGGGGCCTATGCAAGGACACTTTGCTCAGCCTGGGAGGAGGGAACTGGACCTGAGTAGACTGAATCTACCAGGTTGAGCTGAATCCCCAGGGGAGTCCTTGCCCTGGAGGAAATGGGAATGGGGGGTGGGCTGGGGGGAGGGTGTGAGAGGAGGGAGAACAGGGGGATTGTGGCTGATATGTAAAATTAAATCAAATAATAAATAAATATATATGTGTATATATACATATATGTGTGTGTGTATATATATATATATATATATATATATATATATAGAGAGAGAGAGAGAGAGAGAGAGAGAGAGAGAGAGAGAGAGTTGTCATGGTCATGGTATCTCTTCACAGTAATAAGAAACCCTAACAAAGATAAAAGTTGGTACCAAAGACTGGGGTGCTGTTATGATAAGCCAGATCATGCTTTTGTTTGGAGGAGTATGGAACACTTTGACTTTGGACTAGAAAGGCAATTGATACTTTAAGCAGGCCGTACAGTAGGAGCATGGATGACAGTGGTGGTGAGGATGATTTGAACTGTGGGGATCTGGCTCAAGAGGTTTCAGAGGAGAAGAATATTAGCATGTAGCCTAGAGACTGTTCTTGTGACATTTTGGTGAAGAATATGGTTGCTTTCTGCCCTTGTCCAAAAACTCTGCCTGAGACTAAATTGAAGAGCTGTGGATTAGCAGCTTTGGCAAAGGACCTTCCCGACAGCCTAGACTGTGTTATGTGGCTATCAGTGGCCAGGCTTGTGCAGATCTATAATGAAAAGGAGCAAGCTGAGCAAGGAAAAATACAAAATGTACAGTTGGAGGAGGAAAGGGGCACCAGGAAGTGTCGCAGGTTAAAGAAAAGCCTGATGCTAAGTGGAATAAAGGGAGTGGTGACCTCAGAGCAAGACCCCATCAGCCAAGCTTCCAACCTGTGAAAAGGAAATTAAAAAAAGCTCAGGGTTGGGCACAGTAGTGCACATCTCTAATCCCAGCACTCAGGAGACAGAGGCAGTCAGATCTCTGAGTTCAAGGCCCGCTTGGTCTACAGATTGAGTTTCTGGACAGCCAAGCTTAGGCGGGGAAGGAAACCATCAAAAACAGAAGGCTAATGAAAATGTTATTTGAACTAACAAAGACGCCAATCCCTACATGTGTCTGGAATTATAATCTTTAAAATTAAAGAAAAAATGCTTATCACGAAAGCTGATTTTTGAGAAACTTGTGTTTAATGAGTGATTAAATAACTATTTCAAAAGTTATATTTACAGAGAATAGCTTTTTATTAAAATCTTACATCATTCCCTCATCTGGAAAACTGATTTGGTAGTTCCTTTTTGTTGTTGTTGTTTGAGACAGGGTTTCTCTGTGTAGTTTTGGTGCCTGTCTTGGAGCTCCCTCTGTAGACCAGGCTGGCCTCGAACTCACAGAGACCCACCTGGCTCTGCCTCCTGAATGCTGGAATTAAAGGCATGTGCCACTGCCACCCGGCTGGTAGCTTCTTAATAAGGTTCCTCTTGGAATATGCAATAAATGTCAACAATTGAATTGATTAGACACTAGGCAGGAAATAAGAATATCTCTTGTTAAAAAAATTAGTACTGGGGATTAAACCTATGGTCTCATGAACGCTAGACACATACTTTATCACTAACCTACACTCTCAACCCTCTACTTGGTTTAGTTGGTGAACAAAGCCATGGGCGTCTTCGTTGTGACGTCTTCAAGCACATATTTCCACTTAGCCATTCTCATTGCCCTTCTTATGTCTAAACCCTTTTAATTTGAGACGAGGATCTTGTTGATTTACTCAGACTGGCTCTGAATTCACTTAGAAGCCCAGGCAGGTCTTGAACTTCTGGTCCTCTTGCCTCAGTCTCCCACGTTGTAGGGATCTGAGACTATGCCACTAGATCCAGCAAGGAATCTCTTTAAGTCTTTCAAACAAAGGAAAAACAATGGGGGCAACCAGTGCTGGAAGAGCTAAGATGTCCAAGAGTCTGGTGAGACCGCCCAGCAGCCAGGGCTACCATCCCTAGGCTCAGAGGAGCAAATAGAAAATACTGTCTTCTTCCAAGATACCTATCTGTCCTCATCCTTGACTTTTGAAAGTATTTCATGATGTGTAGATATAATCATGTGAAGCAAATTCAGCCAATTTCAGAAAAACAAATATTGTATGTTTTCTTTAATTTACAGTTTCTTGATTTTATGTAGAAATTAAACTGTCTGTGGGTCCACAGAGGACTAATAAAAGATAAGGGTAAGAAAAGGAAGGACAGCAGACAATGTGTGAGAATATGCTGAACATATAATACATAATGTATAAAACTTTTTAAAACTGCCTAATTGGACTTAAGGTCCACTCAGTAGGGGGAATTCATTCCTAGTACTGGAAACCCAGACAACTATTCATGGCTGGAGAGGTCACAGACCCCAGAGGAGAACCTACTACTGCCATTTTCCCAAAGCCAATGTAATTTCTAACTATATTTGTGATAGTTTGAATGTAATTGTCCCCCATAAGCTCACAGGAAGTGGCACTGTTAGGAGGTGTGGCCTTATTGGAAGAAGTGTGTCACTGTGGGGGGTGGGCTTTGAGTTCTCTTTTGCTCAAGCTTCACTCAGTGTAGATTCAGATCACTTCTATTTTCTTTCTCTTTTTTATTATTAAGAAATTTTCTATTCATTTTACATACCAACCAAAGATCCCCCCTCGTCCCTCTTCCCACCTCCCAGGTTTTCCCCTAATGCTCCCCCCATTCCCACCTCCTCCAAGGCAAGACATCCTATGGGGAGTCAGCAGAGCCTGGAATGTTCAGTTGCGGCAGGTCCAAAGCCCTCCCCACTGCACAAGGCTGCACAAGGTGTCCCACCAAAGGCACTGGGCTCCAAAAAAAGCCTGCTCATGTATCAGGGATTGATCCGGATTGCCTGCCTGGGGCCCCCCCAAACAGTACAAGCTAGACAACTGTCTCAAGTATCCAGAGGGCCTAGTTCAGTCCCTCAGACCACTTCTTGTTGCCTGCGGGTCAAGATGTAGAATTCTCAACTCCTTCACCAGCACCATGTCTTCCTGCCATGATGATAATGGACTAAAACTCTGAAACTGTAAGCCATCCAGTTAAATTGTTTTCCTTTATAAGAGTTGCTGTGGTCATGGTGTCTCTTCACAACAATAGAAACCCTAACTAAGACAGTATTCTAAATACTTATCTTAATGCCCACAGATAAATGTAGTTCTCATCCCTCATGAAAGAAGCTTATTTTTGCAGCAGATGGAGGCTACTACAGAGGTCCACAACTGGTCAAAATGCTGAGCATACATGATGGTGGGGTGCTCAACCCAATTTATCCAACTGCAATGTAATCCCTGAACCCTACGATCCAGGAACATCATGGAAGAGTAGGGAGAAAGGATGAAAGAGCCAGAGGACCAGGATGCCTACTAAAGATAGTGTCTTCCAGACATGACAAGGACCCTGAACCCATGAAATCTCCACAACGTGTTTGCCTAAGCAAGACCTACGTAATAACAATGTCAGTTGATATGCCAATGTAGATGGGGGAAAATTCACGAGGTCCCACCCCTCGATGAAGAGCTGCAGGCAACAGTAACTGCCGAAGAGGAAGACTCAGTTTTCTGTAGGGATAAGACCTCCTGAGAGGTTATCGAATCCTAAGTGGTCAGCCCTAAACACGTGTGTGCATGTCAAATAATAGTAATTTAAGAAGAGGTCATGAATTTGACAAGGAGTAGAGGGGCATGGAAAGAGTTGGAGTAGGGAAAGAGAGTGGTAGAAATGATGTAAATAAAGTACTTATGTAAGAAATTCTCAAAATTTTTAAATAAAAACTAAAAATTCTTTGTACTTTTTGAGACAAGGTCTATCTGTGTAGCCCTGGTTGACCTGGAACCTACTATGTAGAGCAGGCTGGCCTCAAAATCACAGAGATCTGCCTGCCTCTGCCTCCCAAGTGCTGGGTTCAAAGGTGTGTACTACCATGCCTGCCAAAAATACTTTTGAAAATGCAGGCTATGCTTTTGTCCTGTGTAAAAGCTGCTGTAGACAAGGCCAGGAGTGTTTGTCTAGCATGCATGAGGCCCCAGATTCAATCCCTGGCTTTAACAAGAGCAAAAGAAGCTTCTAAAATTATATTTTGTTATAAAACTCAGTAGCAAAACTTTCATTATTATTAATCTTACACTTATCAGTAAATACTAGGATTTCCCTTACATTCATAAGTAGTGTTTTCGTATTATTGTTATACAACTGCTACAAAATTAAATGGCTTGAAACAGCAACACTTGCTAATTTGCTCATTAATATGCACTTGGGTAGTATTGGGAGGGACAGCTTGTCTCTTGGCCATGTAGGGTTACATGTGTTACCTCAGGACTCAAGATGTGAGCTAAAATACAAGGATATATTGCATTTGGGGGGGGGGGGAATTGGCTCAAAACAACTCCAACTTGAAACAAACCTTGCTTCTAGAATTTTCAGTTACTTGAAACAATGCTTTTTTTTTTTTTAAGTCGGTTTAAGCTGTGTTTTTACTACTTACCTACTAATGCTTAACTAGAGACTTTTTAGGGGAAAGATATGGGCGTGAAGGCTGGAGTAGAGTATCTCTGAGGATCAAGAAGTGGCATCTAGCTGGGTGGTGGTGATGGTGGCATACACTTTAATCCCAGCACTCGGGAGGCAGAGGCAGGAGGATCTCTCTGAGTTTGTGGCCAGCCTGGTCTAAAAAGTGAATTCAAAGACAGCCAGGGCAGTTACACAGAGAAATTCTGTCTGGAAAAAACAAAACAAACTAACAAACAACATCAGTAAAAAGCAACAAGAAGTGGCATCTGTGTCGCCAGAGATTAGGAAGAGTTGCCTCCCACAACAGAGGCAGATCCGAACCCACACTGCACAGTGGCAGTGCCCCCAGGAGACGACAGGTCCTGTGCATCATAGAGCATGCAAAGTCATCAAGTAATGTGGACATCTGAAAGGACCACATTAGGGAAACAACGATCATTTCCGCAAGGCCAACAAGGACACACTGTGGGCTCCCAAACTGTACATACCGTTTGTGCCATGTGCCTAGATACAGCCCCCAGGAAACAAGAGGGAAGAAAAACAGGTAAAGCTGGGCGGCGGTGGCACATGCCTTTAATCCCAGCACTCGGGAGGCAGAGGTAGACGGATCTCTGTAGCTAGAGTTTTCCTGCCTTGCCCACAGTCAGGACAAATCTCTGTCACCCGCCAGTCCCACAGCCGCTCAGACCCAACCAAGTAAACACAGAGACTTATATTGCTTACAAACTGTATGGCCGTGGCAGGCTTCTTGTTAACTGTTCTTATATCTTAAAGTAACGCATTTCTACAAATCTATACCTCGCCACGTGGCTGGTGGCTTATCGGTGTCTTCACATGCTGCTGGTCATGGCAGCGGCTGCAGCCAGTCCTTCTGCCTTCCTGTCCTTTTATTTCTCCTCTCTGTTAGTCCCGCCTATCCTTCCTGCCTAGCCACAGCCGATCAGGTTTTATTTATTGATCAATCAGAACAACTTGACATACAGACCATCCCCCAGCACAGCCAAGTGCAGACCATCTCAAACACCTGCACTCAGGCCCATGGTCCTAATCATCCTCTATACGGACCTGCTGGGTAACGCCACAAAGAACCCAAGAAGGGCTCCCACAGGACATACAGATCATCCCACAGCAGATCTCAGTGAGTTCGAGGCCAGCCTGGACTACAGAGTGAGTCCTGTCTTGAGGGGGAAAAAAAAACTAAAAAACTATAATTCAGATCAATAAAATAAGGATGATAAAGAGCTTGACTCGGGTGGAAGTTTTGAAGACTGGAGAAAACCTATGTGTGGGGATGGAGGCAGCTGCGGTGCATTTGGGGAGATTAGAAACAGAATCCTCAGTAAGTCAGGATCTCCTCGAGGCTTGGGATAGACAGTTGGATTAAGGTGCTTCCATTCCAATAGGTGTTTGTGGTATGCAAATTAGTTTATAGATGACTGGTTGAGCAGAAATGATGTCAATGAAAGGCAAATCCTGTCATATGTATTTTATCCCCACTTTGATGCTTTTGTTCCAACTTTTTTTCACTGAGTAACAGTGCTGAAAGGCACACAGCTGCACACACCATTGTGAGCCATAGAAGAATACACTTCTGTGTAGAACACCCATGGTTCATCCACGTTGTCCTTTTGTCTACATTCAGCCTAGCTCTGTCTTCCCAGTGGATGTACCTGGCCTTTATTGAATTCTTGTCTCCGGTAGGGTAACTTGTCCTTATATCCTTTACAAAAAGCCAGCTTTGGTTTTTAGAAGTAAAACCCAGTGTTTAATTGCTCACATGGAGAGTAAGCTCATTGGGATCGTCCTATTGATGCTTCAGGTATTAAATTGCAGGCATTTAAGTGCCCAGTTCAACTTGCTCTTTCATAAACCTGTTGCTTTAACAGCACATCTTGCAGAATGGTCCACACAGGTCTGTACAGGGTCTTATGGGTCTTGTTTTGTACTTCTTTCACTGGCCTCCAGGTGGCATCAGCCAGTACCCGGCAACTTCATTGCTGTCCTGGAATTCGAGCCATTAAGGGTGAGAGGAAAGGGTCTGTTGGGCAGTGTCTGTTCTCACAGTCAGTATATGTATGTAACCTGCCTTCCTTGATTACCTCTCAGTTTTGCCCAATAACTATTCTTCCTTAAAAATCTAGCCCGGCGTGGTGCACACACCTATAATCCCAGCAGTCAAGAGGCAGAAGTGATAGAATGACCAATCAGTGCCAGTGTGGGCTCAGAGTAAGACCCTGTCTAACAACAATAGTACCTTTGACTTTGCAGACAGAGAGACCATTCTATCTATTTTTCTACCTTGAGCTCAAAATACTTGTCATTTTTGTGTGTTTTATTCCAAGAACTCCTATCAGTTCCTTTGTGGCTTTGGTTACTATCTGAAGCAATCTCTAAATCTGTTTCTCTATACGGACACCTCTCCAAGTGCCAGCATGTCAACATAACAATGCCAAGGGCCACTGGTTTAACTCCTCAGTTCAAGCTCCATGGACCCATGCCCTTTAGGAAGCATTTCCACAGCCCCAAGAGACATGAAACACAGTCTCCTGGCATCGTTCTGTGCTTTCTACCCCGCATCTCCTCCTTCCAACTGCTGTTGTTGATGGTACAGTTCTAACCAACACCCCCTCACCCCAGGTCTCTATGCTGTTCATTCTGTTTTCAGTTTGCATTTGACATACTTTTTCTAAGACATAAAAATCGACATGAGCCTCGTACGTAAATATACTGCCATATGTTGTCCAGCTTTCCAATTCTTTGGAGCCTTCCATTCACTCCTTTTTAAATATTCGGTTCTGTTTAACATGAATGCAACTTTCTACAAAACGCCTTCTGAGGCTCCTGTTAACCTGTATCCCTCGCCTTGCCCCATGTTTTGCATGTCTGTAACAGCCTCTAAATGTCCCTTTGGGGGGCTGGAGAGATGGCTCAGTGGTTAAGAGTACTGTCTGCTCTTCCAGAGGACCCAGGTTCAATTCCCAGCACCCACAACTGTCTGTAATTTTTGTTACAGGGGATTTGACACCCTCACACAGACATTCATATAGGCAAAATACCAACGATCATAAAAATAAGTAAATCAGTTGTAGCCAGGCCGGTGGTGGCTCATGCCTTTAATCCCAGCACTCAGGAGGCAGAGCCAGGCGGATCTCTCTGAGTTTGAGGCCAGCCAGGGCTACAGAATGAGTTCCAGGACAAGCTCCAAAGCTACACAGAGAAACCCTGTCTGGGGGAGGGGGGAACCCCCTTTGGGGGAGGCCCTGGAGAGGAGCTGGAGCCTCTGAGCTCGGCTTCCTACCTTTTCCGTTCTGGAGCGCCAGTTGAGCTGACTTCTCTGGGCCTCGGTTCTCTCCTTGTTTGTCCCTTTGCTCATTACTATGACAAAGTCCCTGACAAAGCAAACAACAAGACCCGGGGGAGGAACGGCTTGTTTCGGCTCACAGTTTGAGGGTACAGTCTATCACAACGGGGACGGCTTGGTAGCAGGAATGCACCCCAAAAGCAGGAGAGATGGTTGTTGGGGTTTGCCTTGCTTTCCCCCTTTCCTTCAGTCCAGGCTCCTAGCCCATGGAATGATGCCAACTACAGGTACAGTGGATCTTCCCACCCCATTTAATCTAATCTAGAAACTTCTGCATAGGTGTACTGTAGACAAAATTCTAAATGGTCTTATTAAATTAAAAAAAAAAAAAAAACAGAGCCAGAAATTTGGGTTAAAGCCTTAGCGAGATCAGGGAAATACGGAAAGCCACCTGCTAACCTCACCTCACCAACTCCGCAGCTTCCAAGGAGAGCGACTTCCTGTCTACCCAGGCTTATATGCCTTTGCTTTTCTGCCCTCTCATTGACTCTTAGCCCAGCTACCTCATTGCCTCTTCCTACACAGCTCTGTCACTGTCTGTCTGTCTGTACAGACTTCCAAGTCTCTGTTATGCCCAGATCGCGGGGACCCCCAAAAGACCACCACGGAGACCGAATCCCTCATGTAAAAGCAAACAGCCTTTATTTCAAGCTCCAGAGCTCAGTCCCTCTGTCTGTCTATGCATCAGTGAGAGCAGGGAGCCCTGAACTCAGGTGGGGCAGGTTTTTTATCATAGCAGAGGTTGAGGTGAGAGGATTTCTAGGGTCCAGGACCCTGATTAGCTGACAATTGCCTAGGGGTATCTGTAAAACAAAAATAGATGTGTGCTAGACTCGGGACATCTGGCCACCTTATCTAATGGTTGGAATGTCTGGGATGTCAGGTACTTCCCCAACCCTGGGTGGATCCCTGGGTGGTATCAGCTTAAGGCTTTTCCTGGATCTGGGTGTTGCCTGCCAGTAAGCCTGTCACAGAAGCTGAGTCTAGGCCCCTAAGCCTGCCATGGCTGCTGTGTGGTCAAGCTATTTGTGGGCCCCTCCACAGTCTCTATGGTTGGTGCTGGGATTAAAGGCGTGTGTCACCATGCTAGGCTCTGTTCCCTAGTATGGCCTTGAACACACAGAGACCCTGCCTACTACGTGATTGGATTAGGGGCGTGTGCTGCCTGACTTATTTACTTAAAATGGCTGACCTCTCCCCCCTGATCTCCAGGCAAGCTTTATTTATTAACGCACAAATAAAGTATCACCACATTTCAGCACCAATAAAATATCACCACAGTGTACCCAGCCATTTGTCTTCTAAGCGATTCTACAGTTTAATGGTCCAAAGAGTTTTCCGAAAATAACCTTCCGCCATCTTCTTGCTCCTGCTCTTCCTGCACACAGCAGAAGCAGTCAAGGCCCTCTCTGACACATCAACGATCACAGCAGGGAAGGTGTGTGGGTGAGAGACGCTCTACTGTGGCTGTGGGGATGTGAGGCGGCTGATCACATTGTGTTCATACTCAGGAAGCAGAGAGATGCACACTGATACGCAGCTCGATTGTTTTCATGTTTTCCTTTTTATTAAGTCCAGGATCCCAGCTCGCAGGATCATGCCACCCACATCTAGGGTGTGTCTTCCCTCAATTAAATCTCTAAGGAAACACTCTCCGACATGTCCAGAAGCATGTCTCCTTAGGTGATTCAAAATCCAGTTAAGCTGAAACAATTAACTATCATGCTCATCTATAAAACTGGAATGAATGGTAATATGTAACTAATATAGCTGTTGTGAAAATTAAATAAATAAAATAACATGTAAAGTACTCAGCAAAATGTATATAATAAATACAGTGGCTCTAAGCCTAGCACATAGCACAGATTCAATTGGTCTTGGATATTATTAATTGTATTGTGGTATTTATTCATTCACTTAATAAATGCAGGACTTATTCTAAATGAGAGAGACACAGGAAATAGAACAAACATGTCACATAGACCAGGCACAGTGGGGCCCATTTGTAATCCCAAGTCTCTCCCATCCTCAGATGAGCCTGAGCTTTTGGATGTCTAGAACTGATCCTAGATAAAAGTATTCAAGATGTTAACATTTTCAATCAGCACTAAGAAGTGAAGGCACAAGAATCAGGAGCTTAAGGCTATCTTCGGCTACGTAGTAAGTTTGAGGCCAGCCTGGACTACATGAGACCCTGTTAAAAGCAAAGCAGAATAATATTAACAATGAATGCCAGGAGCAGCTGCTGTCACATTTCCATAGCTGAGCTGGACGTCTGTCCTAAACTCTCAGGCTACTCGCTGTTCAAAACTCGTCTATTCTAGGTCTTTTCAGTTGCTTCAGTATTCAAAAACAAAAACAAAAACAAAAACAGGCTCTCATACTGCAGTGCAAGCTGACCTAAAACTCACTATGTAGCCCAGGCTAGCTTCGAACTTGTGGTGGTCCATGACAGAGACTACAGGAGTGGCATACCAACACTTCACTCAAGAACATTCCCCCTCCTCCCCTCCCTCCCCTCCTCCCTCCTTCCCTCCTCTCTCCCTCCTTCTCCCTCTTCTCCTCTTCCCTCTTGTGATTTCAAGATTAAACTCAGTTAATGATGAAGACCATCTTCTTTCCCTCTCTATAGGGCAACAACATCTGAGTTCTCAGATGCTTAAGGGACATCACATCTCTTTATTTTCATTTTATTTATTTATTTTATTTTATATATATGAGTGTTTTTGCCTGCATGTACATAGGCACACCATATAGAGACCAGAAGAGGGCATTGGGTGCCCTAGAGCTGCAGTTATAGACAGAAGTGAGCTAGCATGTGGATGCTGGGAACTGAACACAGATCCTCTGCAAGAAAAGCAAGTGCTCTTAACTGCTGAACCATCTCTCTAGCCCCTATTTTTTTGTTTTTTAATTAGCATACAAGTATTAGATTTCACTGTGGTGTCTTAGTTTGGATTTATATTGCTACAAAGAGACACCATGACCACAGCAACTCTTACAAACTAAAACATTTAATTGGGGTGGCTCACTTACAGTTTCAGAGATTCAGTCCATTATCATTGTGGCTATGGTGGGGAGCTTAGCAGTGTGCAGGAAGATGTGGTCCTGGAAGAGTAGCTGAGAGTTCTACATCTTGCAGGCAACAGGAAGTTGACTGATACACTGGTCAGTATCCTAAGCATAGGAAACCTCAAAACCCACCTTCACAGTGACACATTTCCTCCAACAAGGCCATACCCACTCCACATCTCCTAACAGTGCCACTCCCTATGAGATTATGGGGGCTAATAACATTCAAACCACCACATTTGACTTCCTAGCCCCATAAGCTTGTAACAATATCATAATGCAAAATCCATTTGGTCCAACTTCAAAAGCTCCCATAGTCTATCACAGTCTCAATGATGTTTTAAAGTTCAAAGTTCAAAGTCTCTTCTGAGATTTCTGCAATCTCTTAACTGTGATCACCTGTAAAAAAGTAAAAATAAAAAACCAGATCATATACTTCCAACAAATAATGGCACAGGATATACATTACCATTTCAAAATGCAGGGAAGGGTTCATAGTGAGGAATATTGGACCAAAGCAAGACCAAAAACCAACTGAGCAAACTCCAAACTCTTCATCTTCGTGTCTGATGTCAAAATGCTCTTCAGATCTCCAACCCTGTTCAGCTTTATTGACTATAACACACTTCTTTCTTTTGGGTTGGTTCCACTTCCTATTAGCAGCATTCTTTGGCTGGTATCCCATGGCTCTGACATCTCTAACATCTTGAGGTCTCCAAGGCAATCCAGGCTTCAACTTCTCAGCTTCATAAAATGGCCTCTCTACTAGGCCTCCATTCAAGGGACACCCCTGACACATGCCTGACCTCAGAGGCAAATTCCATAACTCTTTTCTTTTATCTTTAACTCTAAACCCAGAACTACATGGCCAAAACTGCCAAGTTCTGCTGCTTGCTGGGGCTGGAACATGGCCCCCTTGTTCACTACATCTTCACCAGCTTTCTGTCTTTCACTGCCAAAACTTGGCTATCCTGAAACTGGATCTCTAGACCAGGCTGGCCTCAAACTCAGAGATCTGCCAGCCTCTGCCTTCCAAGTGCTGGGATTAAAGATGTGCCACACCACACCTTTACAGCTTGGCTGTAAGCTTTTCTTTAGTTCCTTTTCACAAATTGGAAATTAGCCGGATGGGATCTTGCCCTGAGGTCACCACTCCCTTTATTCCTTTTAATCCATTTATCTCCTTGAACACAGAACTTAGCTCCATTCCACTTTCTTTTTTTTTTTTTTTTTTTTTGATTTTTCGAGACAGGGTTTCTCTGTGTAGCTTTGCGCCTTTCCTGGGACTCACTTGGTAGCCTAGGCTGGCCTCGAACTCACAGAGATCCGCCTGGCTCTGCCTCCCGAGTGCTGGGATTAAAGGCGTGCGCCACCACCGCCCGGCCATTCCACTTTCTGGTTCTCTTTTTCTCCTCAAATATTTTTCCTTGCTCAGCTTGCTCCTTTTCATTACAAATCTTCATCAGAGTTAACACTAAGAACCACACAATAGAGTGTGTACTAGGCTGTTTTGAGAATTCTCCAGCCAATGGAACTAATCCAAAACTCTCCACTTTAGCCTCAGACAGACTCTTTGGACAAGGGCAAAAATCAGCTACTTTCTTCATCAAAATATCACAGGAATGATCTCTACGTAGTATACTGAAGTTCTTCTCCTCTAAAACCTCTTGAGTAAACTCCCAACAGTTCAAATCATCATCAGCACCACTGTCTTCCATGCTCCTACTAGTATGGACCATTAAGCAGTGCTTAAAACATTCCACTGCTTTCCAAACCCAAAGTACCAAAGTCTAAATTTGTCCAAATAAACACATGGTCAGGTCTATCACAGCAATACTCAACTCCTGGTACCAACTTCTGTCTTAGTTTGGGTTTCTATTACTGTGAAGAGACACCATGACCATGGTAACTCTTACTAAGAAAACATTTAATTGTGTGGCTTGCTTATATTTTTGGAGGTCCAGTCCATTATCATCATGGCATGGAGTATGGCAGCATGCAGGCAGATGTGGTCCTGGAGGAAGGCGTGAGTCCTATATCTTGCATGCAACAGGAAGTCGACTGAGACACTGGGCAGAATCCTGAGCATAGGAAACCTCAAAGCCTGCCCTCACAGTGATACACTTCCTCCAACAAGACCACACCCACTCCAACAAAGCCACATCTCCCAATAGTGCCACTCTATGAGATTACGGAGCCAATTACATCCAAACCACCACAAGGCATTCTCAGATATAACTTATGTTAGTCCATCTTTCTGTCCTCCTTCCCTCTGACTCTTATACTTGCAGGGGCCTCCTTTTCGTGAGACGTGTTCTACTGCCCTCCCATTCCTCAGTGCCTCTTTCCATCTCATTGGTTCCCTTTATCATTTCATGACCTATGTTCAAACTCACACACACACACACACACACACACACACACACACACAGAATCTTTCTGAGTCTTCTCATTTAATATAATAATTTCCATATCTATCCACTTTCCTGAACTTTCATAATTTCATTTTTACAGATAAAAAAAATCCCATTTTGTTTATAGGTTTATCTGACAATGAACATCTAGGCCCATTCCATTCCCTTGCTATTTAAGGACATCACATCTTGAGGAAGGTTGTCTACGCTGTAGTCTGATTTAGAGATGATCCTGCCTGATCCCCAAGCTATAATCTCTCCAAGTTGGCATTTACTGAACACCTATGTCCTCGTCTGCCTGCTAGTCACAATTCCCTGTGGCCTTTTGCATCACACCATTCCTCTGTTATAACTCTTTAAGTAGCTTATTTTCTTTTTCAGCCAACTTTCACTTCCTCTGAGAAAGAGCAGACACAGAGACAAATTAAGCTGTGGGCTGGGATGTAGTAAAGAGGATAGAGTACTTGCCTGGCATGCACAAAACCCTGGGTTGAATCTCCAGCGCCACATAGCCTGGCCATGGTGGCTCACCCCTGCAATTCCAGAGCTCTGAGGCCAAGGCAGGAGGATCGGAAGTCTAAAGTCATCAACCGTTACATAGGGAGTCGTAGGCTGCCTGGACTACATAAGAGACTGTCTCCAAAATCAAAACAGGGGCTGGTAAGATGGCTCAGAGATTAGGAGCACTTGCAGAAGATCCAGGTTCAATTCCCAGGACCCACATGGCAGCTCACAACCATCTGTAACTCCAGTTCCAGGTGACCTCTTCTCAGCTCCTGGGATACCAGGCATGCAGATGGTGCACAGACAGGCAGGCAGGTAAAACATTCATTCACATAAAGTGAAACTAAAGAGTGAAACAATGGAGATGAAAGGTCTGGCTGTTCTCTTTAGCCAGCAGGGAGTTTGGGCTGTGCTTCCTGGGCCTCCTCTGTCCCACGGCATTCCATACATGCATTCTGGGTGGGAACACAAAAGTCTCAAATGGCAGCTCTTCCATGGGACTCGGCCTCCTGATTTCAGACAGAAATTGGCATAAGTCCTTCCTAGCCTAGATCACCCAGAGTTTATCTTGGTAATCTGGAGCTGATCCTAGATAAAAAGTGTGTAAGATGTTATCTCCTTATTTTAGAGAAGGTTTGATCTCATTTTCCTGTACTTACGTCTCCGTCCAGCATGGAGAGTGTCTATACAGTGTTGGTGGAGGAGTGGGGTGCTTACTGATTGCCACCTGGACCAGGCTTGAGCTCAGAACAAGACTTTGTCCTCTAGTGATGCTGCTCTTAGATCAGACCAGATCCCAGATGTTGGCCTCATATCCAATGACCTGCATGGGGATCATCATAGGACAAAAAAAAAAAAGTCTGTGGAAAGGAAAAAAACATTGGCTAATATTTCACAATATCATATTGCTACATTTGTAACTATTTACACTTTCTAAATGCACTCAGTCAGCAAGGAGGATAAGAACCAGGGAGAGGGCTGTTCACAAGTACATCCTTATTAACTGGGTCAACTATGGATTGCATCAGTATACAGCCAGGAAACCAAAATGACTTGCCAAATCAAATGGGAAATATTCAGTAAGAGGAGCTATGAGTTATAATAAGGAATTGACTAAGATAAATACAGCCCCAAAGAACACCCCAGACCCATGCATGAGTACTAAGGACATATTTGGAATGGTGAAGCCAGGCACCTTCCCCAAGAGGAGGATTGACATCTCACTGGAGAAGGTGTGGCTACAGGCACTAGATAGGAAATTAGCCAGAAGAGCTTTCCAGTCACCACTGGGAGGCTGGGAGTGGCCCCCAAAATGCAGTTGGGCTGAGACTGGAGAACCACCATCACGATGTCTGCCAGACTCTTTGGGAAGCCACCAACCACACTACTCCTGAAACCTGATACAAACTGGTTCATTACATGTCCATTCTCCAAGGGCTTCTGTCAACCACGGAGTAGGGGTCAGAAAAGGAAAACAAAAGCACACGAGAACTCAGAAGAGATGGCCGCCTCAACTTCCCACCCCGCCTTCTACTGGCAGTGTGTAACGCAATGCCAGAGGCAAAGGAGATGTCCTTATCAGGTGTTGCTCTAACAAGAGGCAATGAAAGGTGAATTTGGAGCTGAGCTGAGATGAGATAATAACTGATGTGTAAAGTAGCACAGTGTTATATGTGTTAGCTTAGTCTCCAGAAGAATTTATTGTAGGATTGGAGACATAGCTCAGCATTTCATATCACGTGCTGAAGACCAAACCTCTAACTCGTGTGCCCTGGGGGGACAAACCACACCCAGCTCATAGCAATTCTGAAGAAGTTAATGCCAAGAGACTGAGGCAGTCTCTCCCTCTTGGTCCTATTTTATTTCTAGTACTATCATGAAGTTAGACCCAACAAAAATTTCATCAGTAATTCTTTGCGCTCTCTCTCTCTCTCTCTCTCTCTCTCTCTCTCTCTCTCTCTCTCTCTCTCTCTCTCTCGCTGTGTGTGTGTGTGTGTGTGTGTGTGTGTGTGTGTGTGTGTGTGTGTTGTTTGAGGCAGGGCCTCACTAAGTAGCCTTGGCTGGTCCTGAACTTCACAACAATCTTCCTGACTTACCTCGAAGGTGCAGGAGACACCACAGTCAGTCTTGACTATGCTTATGCATAGAATTCACTCTGAAAGAATGGGGGGTCAGTGAAAGGCTGTATGCCAAGAAAAGAGGTCTGGACTCAGAAACAGTTTCGGCTTTTCATCCAGTTTTACTAGTTACGTCCTAGAGTTTTACTTTCTTATCAATAAGATTGACCTTACCCTAACAGATTTAACTGTATCCTAATAACATTATGAAGATTACACCCAGCATGTCCTGCCACTAGTCCACAGACACCGGGTGCCTGTGCAGCCACCAAGAGGCTCTCCCTGTTGCTCTCAGTCCTGGTTTGGGGCTTGTCTACCACTTTGGAAAATCAAGGCCCTGCCCAGGCTGCCCCCATATCCATGGCATCTTAAAAAACCCACTGGACCCACAGGGTGGTTTGGAAATGCTCCTGGAAGACACAGCTTGGGCATCCACTGACTGCATCAAATACAGAAAAGTTACTGCAAAGAAAGACCTAGAACTGGTTTTCAGTGTGAAGAAGTTGAAAACTACCTTCTCCATGATGCCACAGCATAATCTCCTAATACCCACAAAAATGTTTCAGAGAAAAAAGCATCACTAATACACTGTATATAGAGCATAGCACTTGCTCAGTAAGTCATGGCTGTTATTCAATGGCGGTCTCTATTGTCCAATCCAAATGTATTTAACGGTCGATGTGCCATTGAAACCCTTTTTGTGTTTGAGGAATGCACTGTTGATACACTTTTATAAGATTAATGCTTCAATGCTAAAGTTACACAGACACCCATACGCTGTTAAAAATTCATCTTTATTGAATGAACAATCCATAAACAGAAGTCAACTCTACGTGGATCAATTTTCTCTTCACTTCCCACCATTTCATTTGGATGCTTGAAAACAGTTTTTATGTCTTTAGAGACACTCTGCTTCCTTTCAAACTGCTCAAAGACAAACACAAAGCACCGTGTTTTTTTAAAGCTACAAAAATGGGTCCTGGAATACAACACGATCCAAGTGAAGGCACAGCTCTGTTGTCAAGTCTTCTGCATGGGTGACAAGAGGCTCAGAAGGTCCCTAGTAGTGACCACAAGGTCACTCCTCTTTACAAAAATGAACAATATGCCTAATTCTCTATGGTTTTCGTGTACAGAGTTTCAAATCTTCTGTGGAAACTAAAAACAGAAGAGCTACTCCTGTGGCAACAGAAGCAGAGGTAGAAAGAAGTATTTAGACATTGGTTCCCTAAATCACTGAAGTTAGTCTCTCGCTATCATGTGTTAGACCTGCCATCATAAAGTACTGCATACTGGGTAGCTCAAAGCAACAGTTCTAGAGGCCAGAAGTCCAAAAGCAGGCATCGGGAGGGTCATGTGGTCTCTGAAGTCACTAAGGAAGGATGTTCCAGGGATTTGCTGGCTCCTTCTAGTCCCTTGGTTAATTTCAATCTTCATATGGCACTCTCTCTGTATGTCTGTCTCTATGTCCAAACTTATCCTCTATTTGAGGACACTTATCATGTTCGATTAGGGTACATTTTAATGATTACCTCATCTTAAATTGGTTATATTCAAATATTTTGTTTCCAAATGTAGTCATTTTCACAGGTAAGGGAGTGTTGTAAGAATCTGAAGGGAACACAATTCAACCTCTAACTAGCACTACTTTATTTCTCTTTTTAACTTTGCCAAACATAGTGGTGCCCAGCAACTCTTCTTTCATTTGCTCAATTAACATTTAATTACACATGTCTGTGTCCTCGACATTGATGGCATACAAAGATACGCTGGACTCAGAGACCGGGTCCTTGAGAAGTTACACTTTGGAGAGAAGCAAAAACACATTTACAATAGTGGTAAGTGTTGTTGAGGCAATGTAGCTAGGTATTATAATAAAAATGTCCATTGGTCTTCGTAACGGTGTGTCAAGTGATGCATCAGACACATACTTGGAGGACTCAGGTAGGCGCTACATTTGTACTAGAGGTAAAGAATATTTTCACAAATTAAGGAGCATTTATTTGAGTCCAAAGGAATATGAGGAAATATACTTTAGGTAGTTCAAAGATGATTGACTGTAGTGAACTGTAGATCCCAAAGAGTATTCCTCTATCAAAAGAAAATCCAGCACAATAAAGAAGAAACAAAGCATAAACTCCAGGAGGGCTGAGGTTTGTTGTTCGGTTTATCTGTTTGGTTATCTCCTTTGAACACACCTGCTTCATTCAGTAAGTAATGGCTATGCTGGCCCTAATGGCACAGGCCTGTAACACCAGGTACTCCTAAAGCTGAAACAGGATGTATAATGACATTCCTGGGCTACAAAGTGAGTTAAAGGCCACCCTTAAACAACTTAACGATATCCTCCCTCCCTGCCTCTCCCTCTCTAGATGGATGGATGGATGGACGGATGGATGGACAGACAGACAGATAGATATGGGTATAGGTATATGTTGCTGGAGTTTACCTGCCTGGCCCACAGTCAGGACAAATCTTTGTCACCCCCCAGTCCCACAGCCGCTAGATCCAACCAAGTAAACACAGAGATTTATATTGCTTACAAACTGTATGACCGTGGCAGGCTTCTTGCTAACTGTTCTTTTTTTTTTAATATTTATTTATTTATTATGTATACAACATTCTGCCTCCATGTATCCTTGCATGCCAGAAGAGGGTACCAGATCTCATTATAGATGGCTGTGAGCCACCATGTGGGTGCTGGGAATTGAACTCAGGACCTCTGTAAGAGTAGTCAATGCTCTTAACCTCTGAGCTATCTCTCCAGCCCCCGCTAACTGTTCTTATAGCTTAAATTAATCCATTTCCATAAATCTATACCTTGCCACGTGGCTCGTAGCTTACCCGCGTCTTCACATGCTACTTATCATGGTGGCGGCTGGCAGTGTCTCCTCCCACCTTCCTGTTCTTTCTTTTCTCCTCTCTGTTAGTCCCGCCTATACTTCCTGCCTAGCCACTGGCCAATCAGTGTTTTATTTATTGACCAATCAGAGAAATTTGACATACACACCAGGTATATATATTTATTTATATATCTATATTATATAGAGATATATACATTTTCATGGATGCATATAAGCACATAGGTGATGCTAGGACTCAGGGATGGGGACATGAGAATCGTCATTCTCAGTTACACAGCAGGTTCAAATTAAGCCAGTGCTACATGAGACCCTGCCTCAACAAAAAGGGCCTTGTATGTCTAAGGCATGACATGTGGCTTACTGCTGGAAAGTCTGGCAAAGGTGCACACGTAGCCCTGTGTTCTAGTTAGATTTCAATAGCTTGAATAAAACACCATGACCAAAGCCAACTTGGGCAGGAAAGGGTTTGTCCATTATTGTGAGAAGTCAGGGCAGGAATGCACAGCAGAAACCTGGTGGACGGAGCTGAAGCAGAGGCCACGGAGGAAAGCTCTTTACTGGCTTGTTCCCCCTTGGTTTGCTCAGCCTGCTTTCTTAGACAACCTCCCGAGGACCACCTGCCTAGCGGTCGCTGGACTCCCACATCAGTCCTACAGACTCCCCCACAGGCAACCTGATGGAGGCCTTTACCAGTTGAGGTTCCTCCTCCCAGATTAACTGCAGTTGACAAAACAACAACAAAACCTAATCAAGATGCCCTCTTAAACTACACCTCGTGTAATAGACCAGAGTCGATAAATTGACAATATATCGACAGTATTATGAAACGCCGGGAAGTGCTGAAGATCTGGTACCAGATCTGCCTTCTCCAGGGCTTGTGCAAAAGTGCCCGCGCCAAGCAGGAAAAAAAAAAGGCTAAAGGGGTGCTTTCCGCTCCGTCCAGAGCAGAGGACTCCGGCGAACGTGGGAATGAAGCACGCGGTGGTTCTCCTAGCGGACCTCTCACCCAGCTCTGCCCTAACTCCCAGGTTGGCCCCGAACTGGCCCCAGCCTTCCCTCCCACCCCACGGGAAGAACCCTGGGCGCGCTCCCGTCCCGGGGCCCCTCCGAGTACAGCGCGCGGGCGCACGCGCGCCGTGCCCAGCAGCGCGCGCGCCCGCCGGCGAGCTCCCCGCAGCCCCGTGCTCATCCGGGTCTCGGCGCGCCTCAGCCAATGGAAGCAGTTCCCGGCCCCCGGGAGCCGGACTACGCCTCCTCCCCTCCCCGCGGCCTGGGGCCTCCCCGCCCGCGGCCTGGGGCTGCGGAGACCCGCAGAGGCGGCGAGCCCGGCTCCCAGGCGAGAACTGAGGTTCCCGAGCGCCGAGCCGTCCCCGCCGGCGCGGAAACACCCGGCGCCGCGGCAGCCGCCGCGGTCCCGGCCCGGCGTAGTAAACACACTTCAGAAACGTGAGGTGCCGGTGGTCACGTGGGGCGCGCGCCGCCCAATGAGGAGCCGGGGGCGGGGCGGGGGCCGCTGACGCGGCGGAGTCACCCGGGCAGCCTCGGGACCGGTGACCGGCCCGGCGAGCGTCCAGCGGCCTGGAGCGCCAGCCCGCGCGATCCGAGCTCCCTGCCCACTCCGGGGCGCACAGGCCGCGTCGCGCGCCGCCCGCGGGGAGCTGGTGTCCGCCCGTGGAGAGCGCTGGGGACGCGCCGCCGCCTGCTCGCCGGCCGCCTTCGCTAAGGGCGAGGTTTCCGTGACGAGCCTCCCGGGGCTGCTGCGGCCAGCTCGGGCCGTCGTGGCGGCTCGAGCCCCGCGCGCTCGCTTGCGCTCCGGGGGTCGCAGGCCCTGGAAGGTATGCGTGTCCTCCGGACGCTGGCCGCGGGCGCGGGCTCCTGAAGGACGTCGCCCGTGGACCTCGGCGCCTCGGCAGCCTCCATTCATCTGCCAGCTGCGCGCTCGCCGCCTCCGCGCCCGGCCTCGGCGTCGCCTCCTCCCGTCCCCTCTCTGCCGTCCTTTCCCCACTCCTCGCGTGCGGAGGTTCTCCTGGAAGCGCAGGTGTCGGTTATGAGCTCGGCTTCCCTCCCTTGAAGCTCTCGGTAAAGGAAGTCGGGGTGACCCGCCGCGCCCCGGGCATGGGGGTGAACGCCGTGCACTGGTTCCGAAAGGGACTCCGGCTCCACGACAACCCCGCCCTGAAGGAGTGCATCCAGGGCGCGGACACCATCCGCTGCGTCTACATCCTCGACCCCTGGTTCGCCGGCTCCTCCAACGTGGGCATCAACAGGTGGCGGTGAGTCCGAAGCGCTTGGGAAATTGGTCCTGGTGTACACGAATCGGGTGTTGAGGAGTTAGTATCAGATCTGAGATTTGGTTTAGTCCAGGGACCGAATTGCGTACACGGTGTAAGAATTGTAGATGGGGTCCATATTAAATAGTACAGACTTAATAGGAGAGCCTACTGACGACCTGGACACCTTGGTCTTCATCGTAAGTTATGTGTCTGTGCTGATGGGAACTCTTTCCCCGATTTGTGAAGTAGAGGAATTAAACACTCCCAGGCCTTGATTTTTTTGGCCTATGGAAGGGTTGTAATCTTTACTGTTGACGTGTGTGTCTAGGTAACGCATAATGTGGAGAAAAACCATTCATTTATTATAGCCGGTTTCAGATCCAGCTTTCTTCCCCCTTGAGGTTAGAGGAGGAAAAGCAAGGGAAAGAATTACCTGATTTCTTTGCTCAGCTCTCTCCTCAACTCCTCCTTGTGGTTGACAAGATAAAGCACAGTTTTTCTTTCGAGGCAAAGTATAATCCTTCTAGGGAATCCACACTGGAAGAAACCCTCGGGACATTTTATGAGCTCTTCCTGGACAAACAGGATAGATGGTGGTGCGGCGGAATGAAATGCAAGCATTAGTTTGGCAGATGTATTGATAGCGTATTTGCCAGGCATAGCTTTGAATGTGAGGAAGAGAGCTGTGAACAAAGTCTGTCCTCTTCAGGCATATGTCTGAGAAAGGAAAACGTATTTGTAGTCTTATAGGTGATGAGAAGTACTGCAAAGAGACGAAGTAAATAGGAATAGGATGGAGCCCCAATTTAAAATACTGTTACTTAGCTGGGGATATAGCTCACTGGACAAATACTCACCTAGTATGTGTGAGGTTCAGTCCTCAGAACCAGGGGGAAAACGTTGATGGGTGTAAAAATAGTGGAGAACGTGATCGCAGGCTAAGAAGTGATGGGATGCAGCTATCTAAAGGAAGAACATTCCAGGAAAAGGCCCTGAGGTGAGAATGTGCTTGACCTTTGGAAGGAACAGCCAGCCAGAATGACCGGAGCAGAGTGAATGGGGAAGTAGTGGGTAATGAGGTCGGAGTTGTAATAGGTCCAAGTGAACAGAGCTTTAGTGCTTACCAAGGTCTGTGCTTTTGCTCACAGTGAAGTGGAAATGATTACAGGGTTATGAACAGAGAAGTGACGTGATCTGACTTAAGTTGGGAAAAATGTTCTTAGTTGTGATTCTGAGAACACACTGAATCGGGGAATGAAGACAAGAAGTGAGAAGACCACTTAGGACACTTGCATTTATCTAGATACTAGGTGAAAATGGCTTGCACAGAATGGTCTGGCAAATTGGTTATGGGGTTGAGCAGAACAAAAGGAGCTTTATTACCACAGTGAGAAGATGGAAACCCAAATGTCCATCTGCTGATTACTGGACTTCGTGCTGTGGTGTATCCTAGTACCAGTTAGTTGGCCATAAAGGAATGAAATACTGATGTATGCTGTGTGATGTGTGGGTGAACCATGAAAGCATGCTAGGTGGAAGAAGCTAGTCCTAGGATTTCATATATTATATGGCTGTGCTTATATGAAGTATATACAATGGGCAAATAAATACACAGGGACAGGGCGCAGTTGAGTGGTGACTTAGTCCTGGGGAAACTGGGAAGGTCTAAAAACACCCTGAAAGTTATGTCTGCGCACCTCTAAATGACCATTGAACTGTGAACTTTAAAAAGTCGGTTTATCTCTCCAAGACTCAGCCCAAACGTCACTTTTTCTGTGATACCCTCATTATCTGGTCTAGGATGTTGCAGTCTTCTGAACTCTTACACTGTGTTTAGTATTGCTTCCTATACATTCTTAGGATGTACTGTTTTGTTAATGGATATTTGGTATCATTAGCTGGTTTGGGCTGCTATAACAGAACACGTTAGATTGGGTACTTTACAAATAATAGACATGCATTTCTCTCAGCACCAGAGGCTAAGAAGTTCAAAGTGAAAGCACCAGGAGATCTGATACCTAGCAGGGGCATTTTTCTTCATAGATGGCATGTTCTGTATGTTCTTACAGTGTGGAGGAGATGAAAAGGTTCTCACAGGTCTGATGATGGGATTAATCACACTCATGAGGGTAGAGTTCTCCTAACTTGATTGCCCCATAATACCATCACATTGGAGATTAGGTTTCATCAAAGAGTTTGTGGGGATGGAAATGCAACATTCAGACCATAGAGGTGTAATAGGTATTCATTTCTCTCTTCCATTTAGCAGATTGTACCTTCCTGAAGAGAAGCTACAATTTCAGTTACTCAAAAATTGATTGCTGTTCTTCCTATTCATAGAAGGCTCTGTTCCTAGGGGATTTGCAGCAGGAAATAAACCAAAGTCTCTGCTGTAGAAGACAGAATGTGTGTGTGCAGGGGGTGTGTAATAGGAAAATAAAGCTGAGTGTGAGGACCTAAAGGAAACAAGATGGGGTGGGGTCTGCATTCCTCATAGCATATCGACTATAGTAGTCACCTGATGAATATTGGTTTAATTTTCCTTTCTACATCTAGAGTTTAAGGATGAGGCAGTTACTCTATTTAACTTAGATACTAATGCATACCTTAAAGTTATGACTGAGAAAACCTGCTAGCCAGGTGTGGCTTATAAATAATCCCAGCACTTGGGAGGAAGAGGCTAGGAGAATCAGAAACTCAAGGTGGTCCTCAGCCTGGACTGTATTAAAGCCAATCTCAGAAAACAAAATTAATTTTTTTTCCAGTGAATACATTACTTTTATTATTTAAACATTAACCACATAATTGAAGCTGTCACATATAAGGCCTCTTAATTTTAATAACTAAAGCTACAAGTGTGCCTACACGCTTACCCATTTTTCCTTCTTAGTATATGATTTCAGTAGGAAACATGTAGATCACCTTTGACATACTTTTCAACCCTATGGTTTCTACTTTATTTAACTTTATATTCATATTTTCTTCAAATGTCTATTTTTAATCTACAACTTCTGTTTTTATATGTATTACTGAAATATATAGCACATTTAAACTCTTAATACAGTTATTGTTCGGTCTCTTGTTGCAAATAGGCATTTGGATTTTTCTCTTTTTTGTGTCTTAGATTTACTAGCTGCTTTTCTATTTTATTTGTCATTACTTAGCATGATAGTACACGCCTTTAATTCCAGCACTCAGGAGGCAGAGGCAGGCGGATCTCTGTGAGTTCGAGGCCAGTCTGGTCTACAGAACTAGTTCCAGGACAACTAGGGCTGTTGCACAGAGAAACACTGTCCAGAAAAAAAAAAAAATTGCTGAAAGTTAGAGGACAGCCTGTACTCCACTGCAGGATGCAGTGGAGTACAAACAAACAAACAAAACAACCTTCTATAAAATTATAAATAATAGTAATATAAAAAGGATCACCTTCACAAAAAGCATGAGGTCCAGGGCCCAGATAGTTTCATAGTTAGGTTTGTTGAGTGACTTCCCGGAGAGATATAAAGTAACATCTACTGACTTCTCAGGAGGGCATTGACAGACAAGGAAAGGATCCTATCCAAATCCAGCCTGTTGAACCAATGAGTATTTTGGATTTATTTACAGGAGCATGGTCAACTCAGATAGCTATGTCAGTAGAAAGTCCCACCCCAATCACTTGTTTGCTTCTTTTATATCCTCAGGAAGAGGATGGCCCTGGTGAGGGGCCTCATGATCCTTGTGACCCCCACTCTCTCTGCAGGAGGAGTGTTAGTAGCCAGATCTTGAGAGGTCTTGTGCGGGCCTCAGAATCTGTTCTGCTCTAAAACAGTGATAGTCGGGCCCAACCCAGAAGAAACAGCAGCATTTACAGGGTTCTGTCTTAAGTTTTAAGTACAGGTAAGTTCTATACAAATGGTTCCTAAACACAAAATGGTTCCCAAACACAGTGAAAATGAAAGGAAACCACATGAAGATTTGTTAAATAGAATATAAACACTTGAAATATACCTTAGACTCACCTCAAGAACGCAGGATAATTCAGTACTGGAAATACATTCATATAAATTGTTGATAATAGTTAATATAAGTAAGTAGATCAAAGAAAAAATCATTTCCAGGGATGTTGAAAACACTTAATCAAATCCAGCATTCATTCTTACTAGTTCTAGACCAGAAACAAAAGGATACTTGATGATATGGAAAAGCAACTCAGTCTCTTGTTTGATGGGTAATATTAAGAACCTGTCAAGTCTGCAGCAAGATAAAAGCTCTGTCAGCATCATATACCACAGGCACTATGCCCTGTTTGGAGGGCATGAAGGAGGAAGGTGGGTTATTGCTGTTTTTAGATGAGATGACAATGTATGTTGAAATATCCAAGGTCACATGGTAACAATTTGGAGGTGTTGCTGGATACATTGTGTCTTAATCTAAGATACAGAAGAGTTGGGTAATGTGTAGTTCAGCAGTGTCCATTTTATAAGGTTTCCTTTTCCTTGTTCTGTAGGTTCAGGGATGTCTCTGAAGAGGGGGTGGAAAGGTTGTCAGAGCCAGAGGTAGTGGTTATCTGTAGCAAGGCAGTATTTGCTGGACAGGACACTGCCTTACCCCAGAGCTAAGGTGACTACAGATGCAGAGATGATAATGTGTGTATTCTTCCCAGGCTCTGCTGGTTAATGGTGGGGGTGGGGGAGGTGTGTGACGGTAGGACTTCATCTTCAGGGGCTCAGCAGAGGGCAGGTTGAGTCTTTGCATCAAGAAGAGTTTCAAAGTCTTCCTAAGCACTGTCACCTGCTCTGCTCATCTTCCTCCTTTTGTCCTCTCTCTTTCCCACACCTCAACACCTCAGGAATTCCCTCCATTGATTTCTGCTGTCTTGCTGTTAGAGTTTGGTCATTTTCTCGTGGTCACAGAAGGTCTTGGGACAGCTAATTTCTTGAAGACTTAAACTCAAAAGTAGGAGAATATTTAAACAAAATACAGTTAAAGTGGAAACCCCTTTCTAACATATATCTCTGAAAACAATAAAAAAATTGGTAAATTCAACTGTCTAATATAGAAAAGCTATATACGCCAATATTAACATGCTAAAGAAAACATATTGGATATGCTAAGTGATAAAAGTATGTATGATTAAAGTTTGATTTCCTTAACACATAGAGGCCTCTGTAAATCAGTGAATTAATTAATCATGTTATCTTACACCTTTTGTCAATCTAGAGTATATAGGCTAAGTTGGCAGCTGCCTAGGTTTTAATGTGTTCCCAAGTGTCCTGGTGTTGTACATTTAATCCTGTGTCACAGAGTTGAGAGATTAGAACATAAGAGCTGTGATATTAAAATGGGTTTCCTTTCTTGTGTGAGCATATGCAAGTGTCCTTCCTTCCACTTTCTCCAATAGGATGATAAAGCAAGCAGGCACTTGCCAGATGTTGGTCTCAGGATCTTAGACTTTCTAGACTGTGAGCAAAATTTCTATATATTATGGATTTTCCAGTCTTAGTTGATCCTGTTGTACAAAATGTCCAAAAAAAAGATAACTTTTTCTTAAAGGGACTACACAGTGAGTATTTTAGGCATGTAAACCTTAAGTAGGGTCTTTTTTATATTTTTATGCAACCCTTTAAAAATATAAAAATGACTTTCAGCTTACAAGCCATACAGAAGCAAACAGTGGATTATATGCATTCATCCTATGGACTGTGGCTTACAAATCCTTCTGTAATTTATTCCTTATTTCTTTTATTGAGTACTTTTGGCTTTGAATAATTTTTTTTTATATTTATCTAGTTTATCTTTGCTTTTCCTTTTCATTTAAATGATGATTCTTCTTTCTGCTACATTTTTTTGGGTGGAGGCAGTTGCAGGCAGTATTTGGGATTACAAGCAGAATACATAGGCTATATGGCTGAGCTACATCCTCAGCCTCATTTTGATTTTCTGAGATAGGATCTCACTAAGTTACTGAGGTTTGCTTTGAACTTTGAATCCTCCTGCCTTAGCCTTCCAAGGAGCTGTAATTTCAGGCCTGTGCTACCAGGTCCAGCTTGTGTGACTTTTATACCATAGATGAATAATCTGCTTTGAGTTTTTAAATATTTGACAGCAAAATATAATCCCTTTACATTTATTGTTATCACTGACTTTAGAATTTTATTCTTATGTTTTCCCTCTATATTTTTTCTTATTCTATTTTTAAATGTATTTTATCCTTATTGGCCTTTTTTGGTAGATTAACAATTTTATATTCTTTTATTTTTGTTTTACTAGTGGTTATTTTAATTTTCTAACAGTATATTTAAATCTAATTTTATCTTAACAATTAAGAAGCAATGTCTGTGACCTTACCCTCAATAAAATAAACCTATTAACATGTTTTCTTTTCCATCTTTTTTTTAAAGATTTATTTATTTATTATGTATACAGTGTTCTGTATGCATGTTTGACTGAAGGCCAGAAGAGGGCACCAGATCTCAATACAGGTGGTTGTGAGCTATCATGTGGTTGCTGGGAATTGAACTCAGGTCCTCTGGAAGAGCAGCCAGTGCTCTTAACCTCTGAGCCATCTCTTCTACCCTCTTTTCCATCTTCTATCTCCACATCTTAGCTCCACATTTATGTTTTATTTTATTTCTAGAATATTTTTCAGTAGCTACATTAAACTGTTATGGCCACATTAGTCTTAATTGTTTGGAATTAACTGCATTTTTAACTCTTTGATGACCACCATTCACTTACCACTTTTTGACATTTTTGAGCCCCAGAAATTGCTGTAGATTACTTTCCTTTTCTCTAGGTTTCTTTTTATTCTTTGCATACTGGGGCAGGGTGTTCATTTGTTTGTTTTGAGATAGGGTCTCACTATATAGCCAAAGTGACATTGTGGCAATCCTGCCCTAGACATTCTGAGTGCTCGATTGTAGGCATACACCACCCACCATTCTGGCTAGTCTTTGGATTTCTAAATAGTCTTAAGATTTAGATGATGTTAGGGCTTTTAAAACAATGACTTTTTTTTGTAAAAAATAGTATTTCTTTATAGTAGAAACCAAGCAAATCAAAATAGTACAAAGAGGCTTGAAAACTTGATCCCTCAACTGGAAATTACATCTTAAATATTGTAAATATTTCCGTTATCTCTTTAAGTACATTTAAAGGTAGAAGTTTGAGTGGGAAATAGAGTTTGAATATGGAAATAAATATGGGCTTATATTACATATGTCACTCAAAAAAAAGAAGGCCAAAGCTGGGTGGTGGTGGTACACGCCTTTAATCCCAGCACTAGGGAGGCAGAGGCAGGAGGATCTCAGTGAGTTCGAGGCCAGCCTAGTCTACAAAGCAAGTTCCAGGACAGCCAGGACTCTGTTACACAGAGAAACCCTGTCTTGAAAAACCAAAACCAAAAAAAAAAAAAAAAAAAAAAAAAAAAAAGAAGGCCAAGCATGGTGGCCCACACCTGTAATCCCAGCACCTGGGAATTGGAGGCAAGATGAGGAGTTCAAGGTCATCCTCACAACATAGGGAGTTGGAGGCCAGCCTGAGCCAGATGAGACTTTGCCTCAAATCAGGTTGCAGAAATGGCTCAGATGTTCATAAGGATCTGAATTTGGATCTCCAGTCTCCCTGCCACTCCTGTGTGGAAACAGGCAGATAGCTAGAGATTAGCTCCAGGTCATTTAGACAGGGATTCACAGACTGCCAGTTACTCTCTGACAGTACTTCGTAGGCGAGTAGAGACTATACATAGACCCAGCATCTGAGAGGCTGAGACAGGAAGGAATGTTGAGACTTTGAGGCCATCCTGGGCTACAAAGAAAAATCTAATCTCAAAAAAGAAAGAAAAAAGAAATAATGGAAGCTCATGTATTCTTGGTTTCCCTCTTATGATTATAAGATGACAGGGAGCTTTAAATATTGCATTTGTCATAAAAATAGCTTTCACCTCAAAGGGAAGAAGAGTTTATTTTGCAACCAAATGTGAGTAACCTGGCCTGGGAGCACAGATTGGAGTTGCCCCAAATACCATGTTTCACTGTGGAAGTAATTAGATGAGATTTTATAGTTAAAGAATAATGTAATAATGTGTGTTGGGTGCTTCTGTAACTATTTCTTCCTGTAGGGTGAGTACTTGGAAGGCATGGATCCAGTGCTTTCCTTTCCTTTGCGTTTTTTCTTGCATACCTTATAATCATCTGTGATCTTTTTACTTGAGCCTGAAACATAGAATTTAGAATTTCCTTCAGTGACAGCTTTTGAAGAAAAATGCTTTTTTGTCAAAATGTGTCTTACGTATTTTTTAATTATTGAAGGCTATTTTGATGAAGATAGACCTTTATGTTGCTGGGTTTATTTTCAGCTTATTAAAAATGCTGTGTCCGCTCTTAAATTCCATTGTTGCTATCAAGGATGATTGCTCCTTTAGAGGTAAACCCAACCCATAGCCACATTGAATATTTTCATATAGTCTTTGAAAAAAAATATGGAAACGCCGGGCAGTGGTGGCGCACGCCTTTAATCCCAGCACTTGGGAGGCAGAGGCAAGTGGATCTCTGTGAGTTCAAGGCCAGCCTGGGCTACCAAGTGAGTTCCAGGAAAGGTGCAAAGCTACGTAGAGAAACCCTGTCTCGAAAAACCAAAAAAAAAAAAAAAAAAAAAAAAAAAAAAAAAAAAAAAAATGGAAACATACAGAGGTACAGAAAATGTTTAAACCAGAGAGAGTTTAAACTTCTTAGAGGTAGTAGAGTTACTTACTCCATTCCAGGACATTCTAAGTTTTCTTGCAGCACACTGAAAATTAAATTTTGGGCTGCAAATCCACTCTAGAGTTGGTCAGTGTTTTCCAGCTTATCCCTCCCCCGTGAGCCAAGGAAATCTCACCATAAAGTGTGGAGGTGGGTTTATTTCTGCCTCCCCCTTCCCTACTATGTATGTGTGGCTTTTAGCACTGCTGGCTTAGTGTTTCCAAAGTCTTCATTTAGACTTCATGTCTACTCTGGTCCTAAGTCCAGGTCCTCTGGGATCGGCACCCTGTCGGGGCAGAAGCTGACCGCACGCTCTGCTCACCATTAGTTTGTGACTCCGTACCATCTGTCAGCTCTTAGCTGCCTTTAGGAAGGAGTTCTGTATATGTGTTGTAATTTCTGTCTCACTGCCAAGACTGGCCTAAATACCTGGTTATTATTTAAAATGGAATACATTTGACTTTTTTATGTGTTTGCCCTTTCATTTTCTTTTTTATCATAAATTTTTAATTATTTTTTTTTCTTTCTTTTTTTTTTTTAAACGGCCCACATGGGAGGTTTACTGAGGGGAGGGGAGTGAGGGGGCAGAGAAGGGGCTTTTCCATTTTTTAGGGTCAGCATTATGTAGTAAGTGTTCCTTTCCTTGACTTTACAGTTGTAGCTCACATTCTCTTTATGTGAGTTTTACTGTTAAGAATTTCCAAATTATTTTGTAAAGTTTATTATACTTGTTTCCTTTGATTAGTGATTTAGAAACATTGATTATATATATACTTAATATTTATAACAGTACAGTTACCTTTTTGATACTATTTTTGAGCTTAAATACAAGAAGCTATAAAATATGCTATGCCTTATTTCAGTTCTTTGACAGTGTTTTGAGTTTCAATGTCTAACATATACTCAGATAAAATATCCTATATGTATACCTTATATATGGGAATATATTTATATGTTCCAGACACACACATTATGGTTCCTAAGGAGGATATGCTTGAATTTTTTTTTTCCAATTAGGCCAGAGTTGTTCATGTGTTGTCCAAATCTTCTCCACTTATTGTTGGTGTGCTTATCTCGGTGTATTGTTGACTTTCTCGTTGTTGTGACTGAGTCCTGACAGAAACAACTCAAGGGAGGAGTTGGCTGCAGAAGTGTCTGTCTGTCCATCATGGCACGGGGCAGGGCAGAGCAGTTCCTATGGTGGGAAGCCAGCAAGAGAGGTGAGAACGCCACCACGTTCTTTCCCTTCCATTCTGCCTGGGTCCCAGCCCATGGGATAGAATCTCCTATAGGTCTTCATCATCATCTTCACGGCCACACCAGATGCCAAAATTGGCAATGAAGATTAGCCACCTCAGTCAGTTATTATCAGAGTAAAAATCCCTAGTCATGGATCTATCTCTGTGGGAAGATGTGTCAATTGGTACCTTATGCATTTGACATTATAATATTAGAAATATTTCTACCTGGCAAATTGAAGCCTTTTGCTTTTATTATTAGGATTTATAGCTGTACATATAAGCAGTTATATTTTTCTGCTGTCTATTATTTTGAACTTAATAACACTATAGCAAGTTCTTTGGTATTTTTGTAACAAACTTTCATATTTTATTTTTCAGCCTTTCTAGGGCCTGTGTTTTATATCCTATGAATAGCAAGGTTTTACTTTTCTTTTAGTTGAATAGTTTTTATTTTGATTAAAGCCCCTCTTTAGCCTGTTTATATTTTTGATTACTAAGGTATTTGAATTTATGTAATTCATCTTTTTAAAATTATTTACTTATATATTTTTATGTGTTTGGGTTTTGCCTACATGTATGTCCATACACCATGTGTGTACAGTGCCCAGGGAGGCCAGAAGAGGGTATTGGATCCCCTGGAACTGGGTTTGCAGACAGTTAGGCACTGCCATGTAGGTGCTAGGTATTGAACCAGCTGCAAGTATTCTTAACTGCTGAGCCATCTCTGCAGCTGTATGTCAATCATCTTATTTCATGTTTTCTTTTTGCCATTCCTGTTCTGTTGCTTTATCTCTATTATTTTAATTTCACTGATTTAAATTTTATTAATATCTTTCTATTAGTTTGGAAAGTATATATTATTTTAACTATTCACTGTTTATTATCAAATGCATATAGATTCATGTCTGCAGCTAATGAATAATTTGTCCCCTTATTGGGTAATAAAATACATTTAAATTGTACACTGATTCACCTCCTGATGTGTACATATTTGTAGTCACTTTGGCTCCTCATTATTTATAAGGCCGGGGATGACTTCTGTCTATATTTAGCATGTTCTTTGTTCTTTATTCCTCCTCGCATAGAAACTTGGGATCACTTTCTGTTTATCTGGACTGACTTTAGAGTTCACTGTGGTGGAGGATCTAGGGAATCTAGGAGGATCTTTTGTCTGAAGATGCTGCAGTCAAATCCATCACATCACAGGACACTGAGAATCAACTCAACAAGGAAAGTTGTGCTTTTGCATTTGATAACCATGGTCTCAGACATTTCAGGTCATGGTTCTTGTGCCCCATGGATCAGACCTAGGTCATTGTAGAATGGCATGGAAGGGAATGTGTGTTAGAGCAAAGTGGTCAGTGACCTTACATCATCTAGGAAGCCACAAGAGGGAGAAGAGGTCAGGTCACAAGTGTCCCCCTTAATAGTCCTTTTCCCATGACAAGGCCCTATCTCTGAAAAATTCTCCTGCTTGCCCCACAAACTAGTAATCAAGCATTTAGCATTAGTCATAAATTTTCCATCCATACCAGAGCCCATCTTTTTTTACACTGTGGTGGAGTATTACAAGATGCAGTTGTTTTTTTTTTCCCTGCATAATAGATGTGTGTGATCAACTGTTGCTCCCAATACTAATTCTATGAGGGCAACATACTATCTTTGTCTGGTTTTCAATATTCCCTTTCTCTGATGCTGTACAATATTTTAAGTGACAGTTTGTGTATTACTCTATTAACTCCTTATCGATGTGTCCGGCTTTCTGAACCTATGCGGCAGTATCTTTTGTCAGTCTAGAAAATGTTTCACTTGTTATCTTTTTGAATACATTGATGATTTGTTCTCTTTTCTCCTTTTAAAAATCCATTTGAATGTGTTAGATATTTTTTATGTCTTCTTTATATTTTGTGTCTCATTGGCTCTATTTTGTTTTGTAAAATGTTTTATGCCAGCCTCTTTCAATTAAAAAATTAAATGACATAATAATAGCACATAATCAATATGCATGCATACAGTATGTAATGACCAAATCACATTAGCATATTTATCACTTTCAACATTTATTATTTCTTCATGTTGAGAACCTTTAAATTCTTCCCTTTTAGCTCTTCATGACTATATAATAACTATGATAAGCTATGGACCACCAACTCCACACTAGCGCTGTTCCTTCTGTATAGCTGTTTTTTGATACCTGCTTTCCAGTCTTCCTCTCCCCCCGCCCCCACCCCCGTTCCTTTCTCCTTCCTCGCTTTGTTCTGTAGCCATCATCATTCTGTTCTATACCCTGTGAACCAGCTTTTCAGCTCCCACATACCATCTCAGGATAGCTGGATTATTCTCTTGATGCAATGGCCATTTGCCTCAGTCCATGAAAGGCCCCTTCTTCCTTGTCCTTGCCAGAATTTGTTATTTTTATCTTCTTGATAACAGCACTCTAGTTAGGGAAAAATAATATTTCTTTGTAGTTTGATTTGTATTTCCCTAATGAAGAACTTCTCATTATAAGATCTGGCCATTTGTCAAATCTTCAATAAACCAACTTAAACTGGTTATGGATTTTTAAAAGTAGAATATTTTTATTATTATTATTAATCTGAAAGCCAGCAATTTTAAGTCAGACTACAGAAAGCATTAGACTTAGATCTAGGACAGCATGTTCTTCGGCACGTTAGGCAGATGCTATTTAGTTATAGTAAGTCCTCTAAAGCCTAGAAGTGTACATTACACTTGCTTTAGCCTGACTTTGGGAGTCACAATGCAGGAGTGTCTAAAATTAGACAAGGATATGATTTCTAGATTATAAATAGCTGTGTTGTTTTTTGAGATCATAGAGGAATAAGAAAATTTTAGTTTTTAATCTTTCCTCTGTATGAAACAAGAACCTCTGTAAAATTTAAAATATCCATTCCTTGAATATTTGCTAGAAACTTACCTATAAAGCTGTGATTTCTTTGTAATTTTTTAACTATTGATTTTTTTAAAATTTTCCCCAGTTTTTTTGAAATGGTCTCATGCAGGCCAGGCTGACCTTGAACTCCTAGTCCTTCTGTCTCTGCGTTCTGAGTAATAGGATCATAGCATGCACTACCATGCCAGCTCTGATTGTTTGCTTGTTGTTTTGCGTGGCTATATAACCCTGGCTGGCCCCTGCTTCCTATAGCCCACACTGGTCTAGTCTGTCAACAGTTCTCTTGCCTCTGGGTGCCAGCACCCGACTTTGATTTTCTTCATAGCTGTTAGGATCTTTCACATGTTCTCATTGCACTTGAGTCTGTTCTGGTAAATTTTACATTTCTTCAAGTCATGTTTAGTAAGGAACTTATTCATCTTAAGTTTTTCATTTTTTGTCTACATGGACTCGTGTGTGTGTGTGTGTGTGTGTGTGTGTGTGTGTGTGTGTGTGTGAAAGAGAGGGGGGGGTTGCATATGGAGGCCATAGATCAATGTTGAGCATCCTTTAAAATTGTTTTCCAGAGACAGGGTCTCTCACTGAACCTGAAGCTTATCGAGTTAGACTGGATGATCCTTTTGTCTCCACCTCCACAGCACTGGGATTGCAGGCACACAGCACTGGGACAAACTTCTCCATGGATACTGGAAATCAAACTCAGGTCTTCATGACTACTGAGTAAACCATCTCTCCCAGGCCCTTAAATTTTTAACTTATTTGCATAAAATTTCTCCACACTATCTTCTAAAGTTTAAAGCCATCTGTATCTGAGATTATGCCTTTTTTTCCTTAATATTGCTTATTTTGCCCTCTTATTTTCTTAATTATTCTTAACTAGAAGTTTATATTATTTTGTTTTGTTTTTTTTTATTTTGTTGTTGAGACAGGATCTCACTCTGTAGCCCAGGATGGCCTAAAACTGTCCAGCCTCAACTGCCCAAATACTGGGATTGTAGGCATGAGCTACCATACTTTGTATTCTTTCTTCTTCCCAGGTCCAACTCATGTTGCTCCACAGTCCCACAATGATTCATAGCACAGAGGGCTATCCAGTCTACACTTCAACCTCCAAAAGTGTGGTAGTTGTCTTGGACATCTTGTTGTGGTGAGATAAAGCTGACTACTACAGTACCACTTAAGGTGCATTCAACAAGTTTTCGGTGTGTCTTCATTATTTTTCAGATCTGAACCTTTTATAAATTATTATTCCCATGGCCTCACATTCCCCTCTCCATATTTCTGTTTTCTGTTATTGATTTTCTTCTCCAAACATCTGCCAAAATCTTTCTCTTTGGTACCTTGCTTGAGATTTTTTTAATTAGTACCTTTCATAAGTTCTAAAAAGTTCTTAATTATTTTCAGATCTCTTATTTTGCAACTCAAGTGATTCTCCTCTATTTTGTGATTGATTTTTCGTGGAACTTTTGATGGGATTTCTTTGTAGCATGTATTGAAGTTAAGAATCTGAAAGGATTTGTTATTTGTGCGTGCATGTTTGTGGAGGGGTGGGGGTCATTGCATTCATGTTTGAGGGTGTCACGGAGAGGCATAGATAGACTTTAGCTGTCTTGGATTGCTACAGACCTGACACTGCTCTAAATGCTTGCTTTGCTTGAAGTGTTTTCTGTCACGTAGTCCTTGAATTTTCTTTCTTTCTTTTTTTAGATTTATTTGTTATGTATACAGTGTTCTGTTTGTATGTTTGCCTGCATGCCAGAGGACGGCATCAGACCTCATTGTAGATGTTTGTGAGCCACCATGTGGTTGCTGAGAATTGAACTCAGGCCTCTGGAAGAGCAGTCAATGCTCTTAACCACTGAGCCATCTCTCCAGCCCAATTCCTTGAATTTTCAATGAGATGACACATTCTCGGGCAGATATTTGTCGATAAAACTTACTTTGAATTATTTTATATACATGGAAAATGTGCCAAATAATGCAGAAAACTCCTGTGCTTTCTATCTCCAGCTCTCTCTAATATTAATACATCTTTTTTGTCAAAACTGAGATTCTACATTATTCACTAAAGTCCAGGCATTATTCAGATTTTACTGTTGTTTTTTCTGTTCTATAATTTTATACAGAGTATGACATTGAATCTAGTTAAATATTTCCTTCATCTATTTTCTAACAGTTTCTCAGGATTTTCCTACTTTTTATGACCTTCATGGTTTTGAATATTGTTTCTATATTTTGTAGAATAGACTTAAGTTTGGGTTTTCTGATTTTTTTTTTATAGACTGGAGTTATAGGATTAGGAAAAATGTCTTGTTGAAATGGTCTTCTTGGCACTGGAGAAGACAGCTCAGTGGTTAAGAGCACTTGGAGCTCATAAAGAGGACCCAAGTTCAGTTCCCAGCACCACATGGGAGTTCACTACCATCTGTAACTCCAGTTCCAGGAGATCCAGTGCCCTCTGCTGGCCCCATGAGTCTCAGGCAAGCACATAGTATACATACATACATACATGCAGACACACACTCACACATACAAAAGAACTTCAAAACCAACGGAGTGCACAGGATGCTGACATGGCTGACAGCACTGGTGTGTTTACTCTGATGGCGCTGCTGCTGTCCACTGGAAACTCGCTGTCTCACTCTTTCCACTCAAGGGTCAATTTTGCTTCTCTCTGAGACTGGGAAGAAATAGGACGTTTTGTTTTTTTATGCTGACTTATTCTGTGACTTAATATTTACTATATTTACATTTGAACTGGGAGTGAAGCTTTTTTGAGCTCTGACTGGATAAGGAGGGCCTATTATTAGCTTCCTTACTCTGATGAGCCTTAGGCTTTTATTTATTGTTTTCCCAAACCTGGATTAAGCTCAAGTTTTCCAGGGCTTTGTAGAAATCCTCAGGCTAATGCTGACTCTAGCACCTGCTTTTAGAGCAGCCCAGGGAATTACTTTAAGAAATGTTCAGTGCTCTTATTTGTCAGTTTATTAGCTATTCCTGTTAGAGTATCTTAACCCAATGTACTGTTAACAAGGTTAGTAAAAGGCTTCATTTGGCATTGATTTTTTAGTACATTTTGAAATGGTAAAACTTGAGGGACATACACATTATTTTAGAAAGTATGATGCTTATTGTAGTCATTTTTCCACTAACGCATTCCCCACCATTCTCAACTTTCATGAGGTTTCTTGATTTAGACATAATATTTTCTCTGATTGCCTTTCCTGCTTCAGCATCCTGATTGATTGGCACCTATCATTCTTTCCTAACTTAACGCGCGAATGCATGAGCGCACATGTCAGGTTTCTTCTGTGAGTAGAAATGCCTCAGCAGATCTGTAACAAGGCTTGAGTAAGTATTCCACTACCTGTGGAATACTTGGAGTCTGGGTGTAGCTTGTTGACATGACTGAAGTTCTTCACTCTCCATTTACCTTACACCCACTGTGGCTCAGGTATTGAGATGTTGGTCTCTGACTTGTGACACTATTGAAAGGCTATTAGAACATGACGTTCTTTTATAAATGGATTAGTCCATTGATAGATTCATAAGTTGATGGAATTTCTGGGAAGTGGTAGAGACTAGGATATGTGGCCTAGCTGGAAGAAGTACATCATGGAGTAGGGTGGGGTGTGCCCTGAAAACATAGTTCTTTTCCAGACATTGTCCTTACTGCCTCACTTGCTTTTTACCTCATGCTGTCTACTGTGATGTTCTAACTTAAGCAAAATGCACATGGACTGAGATCTGTGGAATGCTGGCCCAAACGCAGCCTTCCTCTCCTAAGTTGTTTCTGCAGGCACTTTGTCACAGTGAGAAACAATGAGCTGATACAGTGCTGATCATCCCCCACCTGGGGGAAGAGAAAGCTGTTCTAGTCATCTTATCGCTGTAGAGCTGTCAGGTTGGTTTTTCTAAAATGTTATTGCAACCATGTAAGAAATACAGACAACAACCATGCTCATCAAGGCAATTAAAATTATATGAGTTTTTCATTAGCCAGTGACGAAGAGCAGGCTCGTGCCTCAGAGTCTCTTGCTGCCCAAGCTCAGCATCTTTAAAGACAAAAACCACAATGAGCATAATTTATATCAAAGTTAGATAAGGGTCAGAGTAACCTTGAGATGGTCATTCCTGGCGGAGCATAGTAATTATTTCAGATATAACATGACAATTATTTTTGACATATACCTTTTTTGGTTATTTTGGTTTACATTAATTATTTTGGTTAATATATCTGGACCATGGAAACCTCAAGTGTGTTGCCTAGGCAGACCTCTAGGTTAGAGGTCTGGAACTGTCTAAGTAGACACAAAAACAGAGTTAGGATAAGATGACCTAGTCTCTTCACTGTATTATTACATATGCTATAGAAAAGTAGTTGTTATATAATGTGGAGAGAACAGCTTTGGAGTCAGACACATCCCTTTTAAATTCTTAACTGCTGGGCCATCTTTCCATCCCTTAAATTCTTTTTTTTTTTTAAATCTAATTTTTTTAAACATTTATTTGTGTGTGCACATACTTGCACATATACACCAGCATGCACTACATAGCTTGTGTTTGGAGACCAGACAATAGCTTACAGGAATCCATTCTCTCTTTCTACCGTGTGGATCCCAGGGATTGAACTCAGTTCCTCAAGCTTGGTAGCAAGTGCCTCTACCCACTGAGCCACCTCACTGTCCCCAAATGAAAACCTTTGCTTCAATTCATAGCTGAGCTTTGGAAAATGTACATGATAAGTTCCTAACTTGCGAAATAGACCTGTAACAAATATTCCTTCCCTATCATACTTCTTCACTGACTAGTGAGTCAAGCCTTTAAAATCCTTCTCTTAATTTGTTTGGTGATTAATTTGTTTGGTGATTTGTTTGCTTGGTGATTTGTTTGTTGGTGATTATGTCAGGAATTGTCTGGACATTGGAAAGTGATAAACCTGTGGAAAAATCCAGGTCCCTCCTTCTCTTTCTCTACCTCTATTAAATTGTGTTGATCCTAAAGGTTCTCCTCTACCATCACTGTATCCTTGGAAACTTAATGTCTTCCTGCCTTAGAGAAGGAGGAAAAGCCAAGCAGTGTTTTCTCCCTTCTGATTTTCATTGATTATCACTATTACCCATTTGTGCTACATGTGTTACCTTCCACCATAGCAGGCTGTAATGTGTTTCTGTGTGTCACATGCATGGTCAGGTACCTTTCCAGGTTCTGTGGACGTTAGAACCCTTCTCCTAAATCAGCTGTCACTCCTCAGAAGGCACTTTAGAGGTTCTCAAGGGATTTTGGTAGTTAATGTGGTTGGAGGAAGCTGGGGGACTGGTGTAGAGAGGCCACAAGTGAGTGGTGTCCGTGGTACTGCCTCACACAGTAACGTGTTGTCTCCCATTAGACCCCAGTAAAAACTTTCCCATCTTCTGAACGGAAGCCTCAGTTCACTGACCGTCAAACCATCAGGTGTTAAAACACTGTTCTATATGTTTACTACCTGTGCACATTAGGGAAGCTTCAGAACTTTAATAAGTCTTCCTTAGTGCTCCAGGGAATTCCATCACCAGTAACAATAGTGCTCCTCCTGCTTAAGATACCAGGGACACAACTACACCAGTCTGTTTTTGTAGCTTTTAAGTTTAAAATTATTATGTAATGTCTTTTTTTCAGTCAAGGTTTCACTGTGTTTCCCAGGTAGGCACTGAATTTAAATCCTGTATCAGCAGCCTGTGTACCGCAATTACAAGTGTTAAGTGTGCACTGTAAGCCTGACTTTGGATTTTCCTTCACTACTTCTTTAATTTCTTGATTTTTGAGGTTTGAGAATTGGACCATGCTGTGCAAGGGTTCAGCTGTCGCAGTGCACCCATGGTCGTCTTGGACATGCCTGAGCACCCACACTGAAGCCCTGTTCTGCCTCTGTGGTTTCTCTGTGGGGAGGTCTGAGGGGGATATCTATAAATTGTTTTACGACTTTAAACAAAGTATTTACCATAAAAATTAACTTCGTGTCCTTATATGAGTCTGTGGCTCTGTGCTCTTAATTTTGAGCCTAACAAGTACAGAATATACTTTTTATGTATGATATACATTTTATCGTATTAAATGCTAAAGTACTGTCTTTGAAGAAAATGTGCATCACAGTGGACAGACTAAATGAAAGTACTAATTTGTTAGAATGTTTTTAAAAATGGAATATATAAAAACCTTATTCCATACTTAGAAATGCAAATTGCAATTTATAATTTTAAAATCTCTAATAAAATACTTTGGGGTATGATTGAGAAACTCCATTTTTTAATTTATAATAGTAGGTCCAGATCTTTAATTTTTTTCTAAATTTATCTTTTATTTCATATGTAGAGGAGATGTTCTTGATGTGGTTTTAATGATTTTAGTTTATATTCTTAAAGTAAGCTCTGTAGGGTCAACTCTGTATAGTTTTGGTTTAGAAATTCTAAGAGTAGTTTCCACTGGTGAGTGTATAAGACCGTGTGGAAGCTCCAGTGGTTCAACAGATGGCTGTCTTCTGGCGTGCACGTGTGAATTCACAATGCCTCGTTCTCAGTAGCAGTGAGATTATGTTGTTTCTCGCCATTGCCTTTTTCAGACTATTTTATAGACAGAACTAGAAATACTAGTTATATAAGCTATTCTAGCACAGACTAGAAAGTAGGTCATTGTGATGGGAGTATGCAAAACCACCCACTGGTTGCTATAGCGATGACCTACTTTAGAAACTATTTCTGTTGATTCATGTTGAAATCATCTTTGGCCGTGGTAAGGAAGTTACTGCATGTGCGCCTCTAGAGTAGCGAAGGCCGTGGTGTCTAGAGGAAAGTCCTTAGAGCGTTGAAGTGAGGAGGTGCGCTAGTGTCTCTTCATTCAGTGCTGTAATTAAGTTGTGCCCTATAGAGTGAGGGATTGTAGTAAACTGCCATTTGGCCTATTTAAAAGCCAGTCTGTTACTTTATTAGCTAAATCTTCAAATGGGAGCACACGACTCTGCAGTATATGCCAGATTTGTCTGCTCAGTGTTAAATGCTATTTTAAGGCACATATCTTTATAATATATGAATGTTGAAATGATGTGTTCTCTGGAGCACACAGTCTGAACTCTGAGTAATATTATTCCAAGCTGAGGACGAAGGGTTAGATTTTGTGTAGTTTTCAAATAATGGTTTTCATTTATCACTAAAAGGAAATTGCACTAATCAGTGACTTGGTGCTTTGAACCTACACTGTTTAAAGTTTATTTTTATATAATACCACCACAGAATTACAGGCTTAGAAATTAGTCAATTTTGAGTTTTAATTGTACTGTACCTTTTTAGTAAATAAGTATTTTTGTATAGCATTGGCCTTGTCACTGGGGAAGACCAAACCTGGTTCACAGTCACATTCAGATGAAGTTATACATTCAGTGAGATTCTGTGTAGGCCTAGGCATCCAACTAATTCATTCTTTTCTTTTGTCATGCCCAAGTATTTACATACACACACACACACACACACACACACACACACACACACAGGGTTTTGTTTTCAGAAATAAATATTACTCCTTTTTTCTTTTTATTTAAGCTGGGTCAGATGGGTCTGCCTATGTGGCACTTGACTTTGGGATCCTTCTGCTTCATATCTTGAGTATTGGAATTACAAGTGTGCACCTGTAATCCCCACCTACCTTAATAATAGGAATTATTCTGAAGGGAACATAACAACAGCTTCTGTTTAATGAATACTAGCTATATGCTACTAGTTGATTATGTGTTTCTGATCCTCTCAAAAGCTATGTACAACAAGCCTACTAGCATCTTATCCTACTTCAAGTCTTTCAATAGACTGTGCAAGACACGTAGTGATGACATTTGCCAGGTACAGAAACTAAAACCTAGGTGAAGAAGGTCATAGAATTGAGAATCAGATACAGGAAATCTACAGAAGGGGGTGGTGTGTGTGTGTGTGTGTGTGTGTGTGTGTGTGTGTGTGTGTGTGTGTGTGTATACATGTATGCATGTTTGCATGCAGAGTTTTGTGCTATAAGGAATGACTTGAACTTTCCTTAGGATTAAATACATTCTTCTTGACAGTTGAGAGAACAGAGAAAGTAACTTCAGCTCTAAGACTTTAGACTTAGTAAGATTTAAACTTGATACAGGATACGAATTGGCAAAAATACTTCAGACTGAGGAAAGAGGTTCCAAGAGAATGACTGTGTACAGCACAGGGTAGTAGCTTGGTTTAGTTCAAGCAGTGGGGGAGTGGGGTAGAAAATGAACCTGGGACCATTGGATGGTGGCTGAAAAAATACTTTGCTCTTTATTGAGTAAAGAATGAGTCTTCAAGACCTTTGTACAAGAATGTGTACCTTACAATGATTTGATAATGTGTACTGAAATGGATTACAGTGACTGAGATTGTTGGTAGGCAGATCTATTTTAAGACAGGAAGATCTATTTTAAGATAGGCAAATCTATTTTAAGACACCACAGCAAATACAAGCAAGAGATAAAACTACAATTATTGTAGTAAAAATAGAAGTCAGTAGCAAGGAGGAGACCAAATATTCAGTATCACATAATAGTGCTCACCGTGTGCAGACACTGTTCTAAGAGCCTCACATATGGTAACTTATTCAGCTTTAACAAAATTCCCTTGATATGTGTCCTATTATACTCCAGTTACAGACAAGGAAATTCAAGATTTTCCACAGGAGTATAATACTTACTGCTAGACTTGTTAAGATTATGGAACATGTGTGTAGTACATGCTGGGAAACACAAAATTACTGGTTGCCTTCTAAAGGTGTTTAGCACCAGTAAATCGGGTGCAGGAGATAGGGTCCCACCCCTCCTACTCCAGAGGAATGTGTGCTGGAATCACTTTTGAGATCAGTGCTTTTTTATCTGTGTCCAAAACTATTCCTCAAGGGTAGATATAATAAGTGCCCTGGTAAGTAACTTTCCAGCTATTTTCTTATGCACAGCTTAACATAAATTGATACATACAATATAAATTTTATTTAACCAAAGAAATACATATATAGTTTTTTCTGTGTTTGTGGTATCTACAAACTTATGATGTGTTCTTGTGGGTGTGTGAATATGAATTTACACATATGATGTTAATCTAGACTTGGTTATTCATCTTATGATTAATTATATCCTTTTGGTATTTTTCTTTCTTTTCCCACCTTACCACCTATATATATGCCACCATTAAGTTCAGTATGAAGAACTCTTATTCCAGTTTTTGTAGAAAATGTGGATTCAGTGATTAGAGATTACATCTGCCTTGGATTGTCTCTACAGGACATTTGAGTTTTGTGCTGTTTCTACTTAAGCAAACTAGTTCATTCCTTTTTTTTTTTTAATCAAAAAATTCTTTGATGATCTTTATTACATCTAAGATATCTCAAATATACCTTGGGGAGTGGTGAGTTGGAGACATGGCTCAGTAGTTAAGAGCACTTTACTGCTCAATTGTGAAGACCAGAGTTCAGATCCTAGCAAACACATAACAAGCCTGGTGCCCCCCAAGTACCAGTAATGCTAGTGCTTCAGGGAGACAAAAACAAGATTGTTGGTACCTGCTAGCTGCCACTGTCGCAGAGATAAATGTGAGCTCCAGGTTCAGGGAGAGCCCCTGCCTCAAAGGAATAGGTGGAGAGTTTTAGAGAAGGGCACTACACCCTTTTCTGCCCCTGTGGATATGCACAGGCACACACCCCCCACAAACGTGAATATCTACTGGCATAGCTGCATACACACAATAATAAATAATCTTTAACCATTATCTAAAAAAATAAAATACCTCTTTTGGGGCTATGACTGTACCTGAATTGATAGAATACTTGCCTCACGTGCTGGATTCAATTTTTAGCACCATATAAAGAAACCTAGCATGGTGGCACATACTTAGAATCCCAGCACTCAGGATCAGAAACCATTCTTGAATTAACAGCAAGTTTAAGGCCAGCCTGCCTGAACTACACAAGACCATGTCCCCTCAATCCCCAAAGAAATCTTGCTAAGAAAACACATGAAATTACATGACTACCCATAAACCCTTCTCACTTACTAGATTATGAATATTTGTGGATAATATTATGAACCGCAGATGTTTTTGTATCCCTGTGCATATACTAACAGCAGCGTTCTCTCAAAATAAATAGATAGCTATTGTAGTAGTGAGTTGGGGTAGGGTTCAGGTGTTACAACACCATGAGACTTCCTAAGATGAAATGATAAGAGTGTTCTATTATTCCTGTCTACATGGATATATCCTATGACAATCAAAGCTATGGAGAGGTTACTAAAGAGGAAACATGTCAAACGTAACTAGTATACTTATGTCACTAATAACTACAGTTATTAATGGCATCAGCAAGACTTTGAAGTATTGGTGGCATGAGAGTGGACAAAACACAAGCTAATCTCTAGACTCAGCAGTTTTTAGGACAGCACTGTGTGGTGTAACCTTGCAGTGATAGGAATGTTCTGGTCTGTGTTGGGATGGTGACTGCTGGCCATTGGAGAAGGCATGTAGCTGCTATGATAACTCAACATGGCTCCATTTAGCTTTTGGTTAGCATACTGTGTTTCTGCAATATGTTTTTTCTTTCCACTAAGCTTATTCCTCGAAGTTACTTCTCAGTGAGGATGTAGCTTGTGGAAAAAGCAAACAAATAAGAAACTTTAACCGAGGAACATAGAAGAAACAAAGTAGAGACAAATTGCGATCTGCCCAGCTGAGAGGAACAGAATCTGGATGGAATTAGCTGGACAATAAGATTGAACTCTCCAGAGTAGGCATCCCTTTTGGACGTATTCTGGAAAATTGTTTCCTCACAATAGAAGATGCACAGTAAGGAGTCTTCCCCACTGCTCCAGAATTTTCCCAGATGTCTGTCATATGTAAACTTCATTTCTGCTTACTTCACTGAAAAAGTCTGTGTAGTCCCACCCACTCCATGAAACCTTTGTTTGTTTCAAATTAGTATTCTCTACAGTCACAAATTAATGCCATATGATTTAGCATCTATTCCTTTTTTTGTTTGTTTGTTTGTTTTTGTTTTTTTGGTTTTTTCGAGACAGGGTTTCTCTGTGTAGCTTTGCGCCTTTCTTGGAACTCACTCTGTAGTCCAGGCTGGCCTAGAACTCACAGAGATCCGCCTGGCTCTGCCTCCTGGGTGCTGGGATTAAAGGCATGCGCCACCACCGCCCGGACCTTTTTCTTATTTTAGAAACTTTAGTAGATTTTAAAAAGGACATTCTGGCTTTTCTTAGGTGATGGCAATATCCTCTAGAAAAGTACTCATTTTTGCTCCTTTTGCTTTTTTGTTTTCTGTGTCAGGGTCTTTTGTGGCCCTACGGTCATCTCTCAAATGCTCTGTTTACTGGTATATAGCACCACACCATACCACCCCATACTACACACCACACCCCACGTCACCCTACCACACCACACCATGATACCACACCACACCCCAGATTCTTAAATTATTCAGTTATGTCCAAAACTACCAAGTAGAATGTCTCCATTTTTCCCAATAAAAGATTTTCTAGATTTTTCAAAGTGGCTTTTCTGTAAGAAATTTTTCATTTTATCAGGTTTGAATAATGAAACTAGTTCACTTAATTATATTGATATTTATTTGCATAATTTTTATGATCACAAGGTAATTTTTTACTACATTATTTATTCAAGATTAGTGATTTCATTCAGGACTTGCTTAAAATATTGGAGATTACAATGTAATCAAAAACTCTTGTAAGCATGGTTTCTGAGAATACAGAGTTACCAGTAAATAGGATAAGTTGGCATTTTTCACTTGTAGAATAATGTAATGTCACAATATTTTATACCTTTTAAATATATATCTTAAGATCTATAATATTTTCTCTCTAGATTTTTGCTTCAGTGTCTTGAGGATCTTGATTCCAATCTACGAAAATTAAATTCTCGTCTGTTTGTGATTCGTGGACAGCCAGCTGATGTGTTTCCCAGGCTTTTCAAGGTAATTTGAAAAATATATGCATAAATAATAATCTTTGCCAGAGAAAATAAAGTATTTGGTAAATAAGGCCTTTTTTAGCAAAAGCATAGGAAGTAATATGTTTTAACTTTTTACTGATTCTTTGTGGATTTCACGTCATGCATCCCATTCATCTCCCCGTCCCTTTGTATCCGCCCTCTGCCATTGCAGCCTCTCCCTCAAAAGAAAAGAAAAGTTGAAAGAAAAAAAATCTTGGCATGGAAGCTGGAGTGTGGCACAGTGAGTCACACAGTACACCCTTTCGTCCACACATCTTTCCTTGCAAGTGTTCATTGCAGTGAGTCATTGGTCTGGTTCGAGGCCTCTGGCTTCTGCCACCCCATCAGTACTGAGTCCTCACTGGAGCTCCTCCTGGATGTCCTGTGTCATGGAGGTCCTACAGCTGTGGGTCTGCGGGACCGGCCCCTTCACGTGCTCCAGCAGTTCACAGAGGGGTGGGGGTTGGGGTGGCCAACTCCCGGCCCTGGTTCTGGGCCTGGGGGGTAGCTGGGTTGGTTCGCCCTCCAGCCCTCCCTCATCCTCGCCATCACGTGAGCTCTCCAGCACTGCTCCAGCTCTCACCTGCACCCATACCACCAGGGCCAGCTCTGCCAAGTGCTGCAGCCAGTGAGGGGGCAAGGCCAGGTCTCCTGCCTGCCAGGGGAGGCTGGGGCGCATGCAGGTGAGGGGCATGCGGGTGAGGAGCGGGGTCAGCTCTCCCATGCTCACATTCTTGAGGCTGGCTCACCAGTGCCCCTGTCAACAGGATCAGCTCTACTGTGCTGCCCAGAGGAAACAGTGTTTTTAATTAAAATCCTTGTGACCTTTCTTTAGTGACAGTGCTAATAGTAAAATTAGACATTAGAAAGGCTTAAAATGAAAAGTTCCTTCTTTGACCTCAGACTATTAGTTCTCTCTCCCGCAAAGCAGTAGCTATTTACATTTCTTGTGTATGCAAATAGAAATATCCTATGTGTGAACAAGAATTTATGTGTGTTTAGACACTCATGTGTGTGTCAATTGTTCTCTGCTTTAGCAGTCAAATGAGAACACATTATACACAGTCTTCTGTTCTGTGCTTTATTCATATGTTGGAGGACATTTCACATTATTTCCTGAGTCTTTTATATGACTCTATAGTACTAACATGTGTAGGTGTATTATAATTTCTTGTACTGGTTCTCTACTGAATGTTTAGTTATTCTTCCCTTAGGCCTCTTGCTAATAATACTTAAGATATTGCCAGTGAACTCTCCTTGTCCACATTGATGTTTTGTGTGTGTGTGTGTGTGTGTGTCTGTGTGTGTGTGTGTGTGTGTGTGTGTATGTGTGAGAGAGATATTTTTTTTTTTTAAGAGAGCAGAGATGGTTCATCTCCATTGTCAATCTGATGATATTTAGAATCACCTGGGAGATGGGCCTCTGAACATAACGGAGGGGGAGTTGTCTTGACTGTGTGAATTGAGGTGGCAAGACCCATCCATTCACTGTGGGGACACCATTCCTTGGCTGGGATCCTGGACTGTGAATGGAGAAGGGGAGCTGAGAAGGAGCCTAGTTCACCCCTCTCTGCATCCTGACTGTGGGTGATGTGATTAAACAGGCGTCCAGGGACTGAGCCGGGAAACCCTTCCTCCTAAGTTGCTTGTGCCAGAGCGTTTATCACCGCAGCCGGAGAAGTAAGGCAGGGGCTTCCTGGGTCAGAGGAGCATAGCACTGACCTTTTACCAGTAATATAGAGAGTTAGAGTATTGGGGGGTTTGATTTGTTTTGATTTGAAAGAATCTTACTGATCTCTTGGTCTTACTCCAGTGAAAACTTCTCAAGTGGAAAGCTTGGTCTAGTTGAGATTAACGATTGCCTGAGATCATACAGTTAGCTCATTTAAGCATCTCAGACACTGATTTTCCCATCAGTCCTTTTATGTTCTCCCTTCCTGTTTAACTGCACAGACACTTCCTAGCTATATATCTGCCTATGCTGCAGCTGTTTGATACAGCATTTGTTTAAATGGCTTTTTCCCCTGGATGTTCAAGACAGGGTTTATCTGTGTAGCCCTGGCTGTCCTGGAACTCTTGTAGACTAGGCTGGCCTTAAACTCAGATCCATCTGCCTCTGCCTCCCCAGTCTGTCTCTTAAGTCTATTTGGTATGAGTAAAATGTCTTCAAAGATTTGGGTTGTTACAAATGCCAAGGTTTTTATTTTGTTTTTAAGCAAACTTTTTCTCAGGCCAGCAACTTTTTTTGTACTGTGTTGGGTTTTCACACTGGGACTGGAGAGAGGGTTCAATGAGTAAGATATTTACTATTCTCCAGAGGATCTGAATTTGGTTTCTAGTACCCACATAACAACTCATAATCATCTGTAACTCCAGTTCCAGGGAATCCAGTGCCCTCTTCTGGCCTCTGAGGACATGGCATTCATTGTGAAAAACTTACATGCAGGCAAAATACTCATACACATAAAATAAAAATAAATTTAAATCCGTTTTTTTTTATTTTTAATTTTCTTCTGGGTAGAAGAGCATTTTATTGTATCAGGCTACCTTGCACAGAGTCAGTGAGATGCTCCACAGGGAGAGGCCTTTGTCACCAGATCTGACAGCTGGAGTTTGGTCTCTGGACTCACATGGTGACAGGAGAAAACTGACTCCTGCAGCTGCCCTCTGACCTCCATGGGCGTTAAGACATGCGCTCTCTCACGCACGTGCTAAAATGCATTCATTAACGTAATATAGGTGCGTGAATATACACACAGAGAGAGAGAGCCTTATTTATTCTGATTTTTTTCTTCAGTTACATAAAGAAATTTATACTAAAGTGCCAGTTGCGAAGAACTCCTTTGGATTTATTCACTATGTCATCAGTCAGATTTTTGTAACTGGTATTTGTAGAACAGGACGTCCAGGAATTACAGAATAGACATGCATTTTTGATGCACAGAAAACATTCACCAAAATGGACCACACTCACTCATAAAATAGATATCAGAAAGGTACAAACAGTTGAAGTCTCACAAATTCCATTCTCTGACTTCGACAGAATTAAATTAAAAATAAGTAGCAAGAAATTACCAAATATGTATACCCCCCCAGCAATATTCAGAAAGTTCATAGTTTTCAATATTATTATAGAAAGGAAGGAGACAAAGAACTAATTTTTCACCTTAAAGATGGAAAAGGAATAAATTAAGCCAGTCATGAAGTAGAGGAAAGGAGACCGCAAAGGACTGGAGATGAGTGAAACAGAGACACCCTGGGAAGCATCGGCAAGTGCCGACCCCTCTGTGTCCTGCATGGTGACGTGAGCTGGACACTGTAAGCATTCTCCTTTGCTGGCTGCCGTGACTTAGGTTTTTTCAGTGGCCATTGTTGGTTGTTCTTCACAAGGATATTTCAGAGAATGAGCTTCCTAGGAAAAGTTGGTATGTGAATTAATACATTTGATGTTCAGGGAATGTTCTTCTCCCTGACTTTTTAGTTTTTCTTATAGAGAAATGTTCACTAATTCATTCCTAGGGAGGAAATGAATGACGTATTGATGAGTTTAGGAGAAAGAACTGGGTGAGCATGGCTCAAACAGTTCCTTTTCTCTTCCACATATATTTTATCCTCTTCTTCTGTATACTCTCTTAGAGCAACAGACAGCCCATAATGTAAGGGAGGCGCTTCTTGTGATTAACAGAGTAATGTGAAGTACTGCTGTCCAGTTCAGTAGTGAACTATCAGCAAATTGATTTATCCTTAAACCTAGTAATATTTTCTCCAATTAAGCTTTACTAATAATGCTGCTTATATTTTTACCTTTAGCTCTCTGACTTATGTGCCTGAACTCAAAAAGCAAACATAGCAGGGAGTATTATTTATTGACTCACCTCAAACACTTAACATCTAAAATATTATTTCTCAAAAAATACATAAAACTAATAGCAAGATACTTGTTGGGCAGAGGTCTTGGTGACTTACACAGTAGAGGGTTGCTGCTGTTAAACCACACCGTTAGAACAGAATCAAGAGCACACTGGACACAGTGCACAGAAGCGCACACCAGGAAGCCGTGATGTTTGGGGCTCACTGTGCTCCATCCTTTCTGCTCACTACCACATGCTGCAGGATAGGGGAGCAGTGTGTCTACAGAGTGAGCAGTCTTCTCTAGACGAATCTCAGCGTTCAGTCCTGTACACCTCAGCATGAAACAAATGCTTAAATATGTATACACGGTGTTTTCTACTTTCATTTACATTTTATTCTTAAATTTCAAAAATAGCACATTTGTACTAGCAAATATGAACAAGACAGCAAAATAAATATTTTCTCTTCTCAGTTCTTCTTGAAGGTAAACAATTATTAACTGTTGTTACATTTCAGAACTTCAATAAATGATTTATTTTTCTCCTAGTAGTTTCAAAGACATCTTTAAAAGATAAGTAATATATACAGCTGGCAATCACCCTAGGGTAGTGCTGATGGGAATATAAACATATATATATATTTATATATATATTTATATATAACTGTGCCCAGCCATCTAAGCTTTACATGTGCTTATGTGTAATCCATCTTTTTTCTCTCAAGGATTTATTTCTAGGAAAATAGGATAAATGCCCAAATATGCTTTAAATGTATGTACTGGGCTAGAAAGATGGCTCATCAGACAGCTCACAATGGCCTATAACTCTAGCTCCCGAACATCTGATACCTTCTTCTGGTTTCCATGGCACCCCCATACACACACTAAAAAAAATTAAAATCTTTATGAAAGGTAATCAGCTGCAAAATGTATAATGTATAATGTACAGTGTACCATTGGTAATACCTTTCTTTGGTCATTACAATGTGGTATCGTTTAGTGGGTTAAATAATAGTAGAATTATAGGATTTCTGTTCCGTTTTGGAATAAATCAGAATAGATCTTAGAAATCAAAACTTCACTACCGTCCTGAGAAAATCATTTAATTCTCTTAAGCCATAGTTTCCTGATTTATAATAACTGTAAAGAGATGTAAGTTATTTCTATAACAACAGTCAATAGTTGCTGTTTTTACTGCTGGTTCCAAGTTTTCTGCTGTGAACTTTTTTTTTTTTCTCTAAGACAGGGTTCTCTGAGTAGCTGTCCTGGAACTCACTTTATAGACCAGGTTGGCCTAGAACTTGGAAATCTGCCTGTCTCTTCCTCCCAAGTGCTGGGATTAAAGGCATACACCACCACTGCCCATTAAAAATGTTCACTGTCAACATTTTTAATAGTCTGAAATAAGTCATTCTAAGCGAAACAGTTCATACCATATCAGCTAAGGTTTTTTAAAGAGCAGTTCTTAGAATCAGCAGGCATAAGTTCACGTGTTCTGTCTCCATCAACCTGAGCATGCCCCTTTTTAGAAAAAAATAATAACCTTATCTGCAAAATGCCAAATGAAGGTGGGTTTCATTCAGAATTTAAAAAGGTAAGTAATGGAAAGAATGCTGCCTAAGCACTTCAGTAAGAAGAGCACATTTAAGTGTGTTCCTAAATTTTTTTTTCAGGCCTGGCACAGTGCCTGAAATCTAATTAGCATACATTTGTCATTTGCATATTTTCACATTGACAGGTTGTATATTTTTCACCTGCATATTTGAAATTTGGTTTATGTATAATTGTTTGATGTAGACTTTATAAGAAGAACATAAAGTTGTAATGTTTTGTTACCCCCTCTTTTGTCTTGTTTTAGGAATGGAACATTACTAAACTTTCCATTGAGTATGATTCTGAGCCTTTTGGGAAGGAACGAGATGCAGCTATCAAAAAGCTGGCCACGGAGGCTGGAGTGGAAGTCATTGTGCGCATTTCACACACACTGTACGACCTGGACAAGTAAGGCTGTGCCTTCTAGTACAAGAAAATACAGAATGACATTTGCTGTCTTAGACATTTTTAAGTACATAGTTGAGTAAGGTTATAAAATGGAATTAATAGAGAATCAGAATTGTACAAGAATTAAATGGGTATATACCAAGCCCTTAGCATTTTGCTTAGCTGCTATGATCTTTATTCACTCAGTTGTAATACCAAAATTGTAGATATAGGGCATAAGATAAAAATATTTACCATTCAGTTTTAAACTAAGAAATGCTGTTTACACATTTTTATTCAACTACTAACTCAGCCCACTGTTGCCTTTCTGGGCTGTCAGTATTTTTAAATTTACAGCTTGTTTGACACATGGCCATAATTTACTTTGATATGTTTTGTGTGATTATGTTATGTGTATACTAGTTTGTCCTTTTATTAGATGAGATGAAAACCGAAGTAATATGACTGCCCAGCTCGAGTCCTCTGAACCATGGTAGCATGCCCTGTCTGCCGACGTGTTTATTGAAACAGCAAAGATTCTATGGCCAAATTGAGCTTAGGAAGTAATAAGCACTAAGAGTTCAGGAAGTTTATAAGCCGTGTACATTCACAGAAACTTCTGGCATACAACTTATGTACCTATTAAATAATTTACCTTTTAAATTAGTTACACATTTTACCAATAGCAAAACTAATTCTATAAGTAACAACTAACCAAATTGACTTCTGTTTGCAAGTGGATGAATAAAATTATGATTTGATTCAAACAAATGTCTTACCTTGTTATTAACCTAGAACTTCTAGGCCCTTTTGGTATTAAAATGTGCCTTCTAGTTTACCAGTTTTCTTAATTTTAATGAGGCAAAATAGGATAATAGGACTTGCTTCTAAGTGGGAGACTTAGCTATGTTGTAAAATTAGGTTTTGTTGGGTGGATTGTGAGTACATACTAAAGGCTGTCATATTTATATGTTATGTTAAAATGTTTTCTGTGAGTTTGCTTGTAGATAATTAGCAGACACTTGACAGTGTCTTCGGAGCATCATTGCATTCAGCAAAATTCATTTTAGTCCTGTGTATAATCTCAAGACACTGAACCAAAACAAACTTTACTTACAGCAAGGAGACTGGCTTTCCTGATGGTTTCTTCCTATAAACTTAGTCAATAATCAATATATAAGGTATAAAGAAAAAATACATAATGTTTGGGATAAAGAGATACTTGATTAGCAATGTTATCAGTTATGTCATCTTGGCTAATTTATTTAACCAGTGACAAAACTGGATTTAACCTGTAATTGTAAGCAAATAGCTGGAATGAAAAGGCATAATTATTCTGAAACAGTGTCTAGACTTAATGCAGACCTTTGGAAATGCTGCTGGCTGCTCTTTTCCTAGAAGTATGACTGGATTGAGGTATCTAGGGGTCGGCAATAATTACATAACGTACTTAAATCTAAATGATTCGGAATTTGGGGTGCATATATCCTGAGTATTTTCCTTTTTATTCATGAGGGTGACATTCCAAAAGCCCTGGCGGATGCCCAAAACCACCAATTACTTAGAACCCTGTGTATACTGCACTGTCTGTCTAAATATTACACCATGATAAAGCTTGGTTTGTAAACTAAATTGTAGGAAGTTAACAATAGTATTGAACAGTTAAACCAGTATGCTACAATAAGTTCCATGAGTCTAGACATAATATTTGTACAGCACAAGTGAACACAAGTAACTGAAACCACAGAAAATCAAAGCTCAGATGGAGTTGCTCCTGTGTGATGGATAAACCTTGCTGAAGTCTTTGACAAGGGCACACACAGGAGCAAACAGTACAGTCCCAGTGAAGGCTGGTGAAGGAAATGGGGGCAGAGAAGAGAGACAGGAGGAGCAGACACACAGGTGAGAATGTCTGGAGATGGAGGCACACATGACTTGGAAGTTTGGCTACACAAGTAGATTTTGACTATTCAAGCCACGAAACAGTACCAGCCTCCAGATGTGCTCGTTTGTTTCAGTATGACTATTATCTGTATGTTTTCTGTAGCATCGTGGTGTGAAGCTCAAATGCACACAGCAAATTTTATTTTTACTGGATTATTTCTTGCTGTAATTACTAGCAATTTGGTTTTCTTGATACCTCTGAGACTCCTTGAACTAGTTCAGTTTTCACTTCTCCATTTATGTGTGTTTTCATAGACACAACCTGCAGGCTGGTTGAACCACTGTTATTTTTTATTTGTAGTTCTAAGTACTTGATATCAATGTTTTGATATTTGCATACTGTATTATTTGATACACCGTAGATATTTAAGAATTCAAGAGAATGATTTTTAGATTCATTAACTATTTTGAACACATTTTTCAGTCATATCAGAAGCTAACATTCAAAAGGTCTTAATAAATCTTCTGACTACGCCTTTTTGAGCTTATCAAAGTGTGTTGTCATTTACTGACTCTGTCTCACTCGCTCTTGTAATAGGATCATAGAACTCAATGGTGGACAACCACCTCTAACTTATAAAAGATTCCAGACTCTTGTCAGCAAAATGGAGCCACTGGAGATGCCCGCAGAGACCATCACTTCAGATGTGATAGGAAAGTGCATGACCCCTTTGTCAGATGACCATGATGAGAAATACGGAGTCCCTTCTCTGGAAGAGCTAGGTGGGTACAAATCTTTATAAATATGGTGCTTAGAGGTTAATAATCCACCCAGAGTATATGGGTAGCACAGAGTGGACCCGATGGGTTGTTAAGAAAAACAAAAAAGAACACAAAGTCAGGATGGGTGGGTCAGGGAAGCTTTAGGGGGTGGGTAAGGAGAGTGAGAATGATCAAAATACATTGTATGACACTCTCAAATAATTTAAAAATATATTTTAAAAGAGATAATAATCATAAATCACTTGGGAAATTTTACTTCTAATGTATTTTTATTGGAAGAAAAGTAAAGAGGAAAATAAAGGAAAAACCTAATAATCTAAATATTTTGTATATTCTGTAACATGTGTATATTCCGCTGTTGTGTGAAGATGTGCATCCTGAAGATAAGAGCTGAACTGTGGCCTCTGGGGCAGGAGTCTCACATTGGGTGAGACCTGTGTGGGCCTGTGTGGGCCTTTGCAGCCCTGTAGTTCTGTGCAGTCCTGTGTAGGCCAGTATAAGCCTGTAGAGATGTATTTTGTGCTTTTTTTTTTTTTTTTCAGAGATATGGGGTCAGATACAAAATGATTTCTGTATCATAATAATGACAGTAATGGTGTTTGTTCTCTTCTCTCTTTTCCCTCAGGCTTTGATACAGATGGCTTGTCCTCTGCAGTGTGGCCAGGAGGAGAAACTGAAGCACTTACCCGTCTGGAAAGGCATTTGGAAAGAAAGGTACTGTGCAGATATGTCCCCTGCCCATACTGCCAGATGAGTCGTCGGAAATGATGTCAGTCTTGTTTACATGACATCAGGCACATCCAGGGCGCCTTACCCACAGGCTGTAAAACAAAGCACAGGCATGGGAAAAAGACTGACAGGAATGGTTAAAACAGCAGCACGAATGTGACAGCTGTGAAGTCACCGTCAGTCACCATTGAAATGCCTTTTCCTTCCTCTGATTATGTCCCCTGTTGCATGGCGTTGCTTCTGTTCTTCCCACCTGTATCAGCTGACCATAACTGGAGCTAGCGCACGATTGTACCTAGAGTAATGCTCCCCTGTCCAAGACTCAGCCACTCCTGACACCAGATAATAATACAAATCCCTTTATTTACTGTGTGTGTCCTTTATGGCTAGATCATGGTGTAATTTCACTTATTTATTTTGTTATTATTACTGTTAACACTTACTGATTATACAAATTAACAAGACTCACATGTATTGTTCATGTTTATCTACCCCCCTTATAAAACTCCTTTTACTGATGACCCTCACCCATACACTCTCAGATCACTTTTAATAAACTTGTTTGTAAGTTAGACACATCAGGATTAATGCAATCACTAATGGTAAAATAGAATAGTTATGATGTATACTGTAATAAGTTGTGTGGAACCCATAGGTTATTTGTGGAAGTTTCCTTTTAAGCATCTGAAATCTTGGGAAAGGCAACAGTGGATAAGGGCAGAGTTGTATTCCACTTTTACCTCTGTGTTCAAAGAGACACATGGAAGGTGCTTCATGCTTGATGCTGGGAATCTGAAGGTCATTTAATCCACATGAGAGCATGTTGCACATGGATGGCTTCAACAAAAGGAAACTCACCTTTTAAGTCCCTTTCTAAACTTACTAAATCAGAACTTTGTAGCTGGGATAACAACATATTCCTCAAGGTCCGTGACTTTTCAAATTCTGTTTTGAACCCTGTGTGTGTGGGGGGGGGGGGGGCAGCATACCCATGGCACAGGGTAGGTTCTCTCCGTCCGTGCAGGGCTGCTGGGGGCTGAGCTCATGTCTTCAGGTGGCAGGTACTTATACAAACTGCAGGGCTGTCTCACTAGCATAATTCTGGACACTCTTAACATGATTGAAGAAGTTAATGTGATCGTCTCTGTGTTTCCAGGCCTGGGTGGCAAACTTTGAAAGACCTCGAATGAACGCAAATTCCCTGCTTGCGAGCCCAACTGGACTCAGTCCTTATCTCCGATTTGGTTGTTTATCATGTCGGCTATTTTATTTCAAACTAACAGATCTCTACAAAAAGGTATTATCTGAAGTTAGAGCATATTTTTTGAAATACTTTTAATATTTTTTTCTGAAAATACTTCTATGCTTTTTAATTGCAGGTAAAGAAAAATAGTTCTCCTCCCCTTTCTCTTTATGGGCAACTTCTGTGGCGTGAATTTTTCTATACAGCAGCAACAAACAACCCACGCTTTGATAAAATGGAAGGGAACCCCATCTGTGTTCAGATTCCGTGGGATAAGAATCCCGAGGCTCTGGCCAAATGGGCTGAAGGCCGGACAGGCTTTCCATGGATCGACGCCATCATGACGCAGCTGCGGCAGGAGGGCTGGATCCACCATTTAGCCAGACATGCGGTTGCGTGTTTCCTGACACGTGGTGACCTGTGGATCAGTTGGGAAGAAGGGATGAAGGTGAGTGTTCCGACTAAGGTAGCTGTGACAGAAGCATCTGGAAGTCTGCCCTACACCTAGATGGGCTAGTGCCTGTCTGAAATGTGAGCAGCCTGGGAGTCCCAGGAAAGAGAAGTCCGTCTTGGGCTGCAGGCTGAGATGGGGAAGAGGTTGGCGGGGTGGGATGTGGGGGTGGGGCACTTGTCTGTTTTGTAGTTTGGCTTTTCAGTGGATAAAGTATATGATGCCCACAATGGAGACACAGTTTTTGAGAGCAAGGCGTTAAACTCAGACAGGAACTAGTTAAATTGTTTAACCAAAAGTCTTTTCTATGGTTAAGCCAGCCTCCCATTAAGAAAACTATTACTGTTCAACACTGCACACTGGCCTTGTACTCTGGCCTTGGGTGGTGGTGCAGGTCTGTAATCCCATGCAGCATGATAGACATGAGAAGATCTGGAACCCGAGGCCAGTCTGGGCTAACATGGTAGGCCTGTCTTTAAGAGTAAGAAAAGGAATTTATTGGATAGGTGTATTTATAGATGAGTTTCTGTCATATTCACCCATGAGCTTTTAGAAACAGTGAGTTCCCATGACATGAAGTTTAAGCTCTAAGTCCTCTTACCTCATTTTACCATTTTTAGTAAGCCTTTAATACAGACAATGGAGCATGCTACATTTCCTAACATCACCATATAGTTATACATAAGACTTACAAATGGTTTACCTGTCGCTACCTCATAAAATTTGCCAATTCTAAGACTGTTTCTTTATAAAAAAAACAAGACTGTTAATTTATTTGTGTGTGTGTGTGTGTGTGTGTGTGTGTGTGTGTGTGTGTGTGTGTGTGTGTGTGTACACGTACAGGCATACAGGTTCATGAACATGCCTGCATACACTCATGTGCATCACAGTGGATGTGTGGAGGTCAGAGGACAACTTGTAAGAGTTGGTTCATTCCACCATGTGGGTTCTGGGAATTGTACTCAGTTATCAGGCTTGGCAGCAAGTACCCTTATCCAGTGAGCCATCTTACCTCCTCAAGTACTATTTCTAATCCTATTTTTTGTTATCTAATTGTTGAGCATTTTTTTTTCATCTCATATATCTCCTAGTACCTATTTAACAAGTTTACTAATACATTATTTAGTTTTATTTTCTCTTAGATCAGAAAATTTGAAATTTAAACTACAATGCATAGTACATAGAGAACCCCTGCCCCAATAAATAAATAATAAAGAGAGAGAGAGAGAGAGAGAGAGAGAGAGAGAGAGAGAGAGAAAGAAAGAAAGAAAGAAAGAAAGAAAGAAAGAAAGAAAGAAAGAAAGAAAGAAAGAAAGAAAGAAAGAAAGAAAGACAGACAGACGTGCGCCACCATTGCCTGGCTATTTTTGCTTTCTTAAAAGTGGGTTACTGCCCGATGGTGGTGGCGCATGCCTTTAATCCCAACACTCAGAAAGCAGAGGCATGTGGATCTCTCTGAGTTTGAGGCCAGCCTGGTCTACCAAGACTGGCCCAGGACAGCCAGAGCTGTTACACAAAGAAACATTGTCTTGAAAAACAAAAAACAAAAAAATTTAATTTACTAATATCTTCTACTTCTTTAAAAGTCAGTGATCTGAGTAATTTTTATTCTCCCTACAATCGCACTTCCAAGGTTTTTGTCTCAGCTACTTTTCTAGTCTCATGACAAAACACCATGACCAAGGAACTTTAAAAGAAAGCATTTTACTGGGGTGACAGTTTCGGAGGGTGGTAGAATCTGTGACCATCATGGCAGGGAGCAGAGCGGCAGGCAGGCAGGCATGGAACTGGAGCAGTAGGTAAGAGCTTACATCTGACCCACAAGTCGGAAGCAGAGGGAGAGCTCACACCCGGGACATGGAGTGGACTTTTGAAACCTACACCCACTGCCAGTGACACCCTGTCTCCAAGGCCACACCTTCCAACCCTTCCCAAACAGTTCCACCAACTACAGAACGTTTGTGCATGTATGCGTGCATGCATGCGCACGCCATGTTCGCCTGTGGGGGCCATTCTCATTCAAACCTCCGCAGTTGTGGAAGTGAATTCTATCCAGAAAACTGCATTTCCAGTGTATTCTTTTCCTGCAATTGCTGATTAGAACAGAACATAAACTTTGGAATGTTTAGTTTTACAGTTCTATTCAGATCCTCTTGTCTTGACTGTTGATCTACAGTGACCTTAAGAATGCTCCTTTGGGCCAGGTGGTGGTGGCAGCGGCACACGCCTTTAATCCCAGCACTTGGGAGGCAGAGCCAGGCGGATCTCTATGAGTTCGAGGCTAGCCTGGGCTACAGAGTGAGTTCCAGGAAAGGCACAAAGCTACACAGAGAAACCCTGTCTCAAAAAAACAAACAAACAAACAAACAGAATGCTGCTTTGGGTAAACAGGTGTGTGCATTAATTGGTCACTGTTACTTCTGAAGGTCTTTGAAGAACTGCTGCTTGACGCCGACTGGAGCATAAACGCCGGGAGCTGGATGTGGCTGTCCTGTAGCTCCTTCTTCCAGCAGTTCTTCCACTGCTACTGCCCTGTCGGCTTCGGGCGGAGGACAGACCCCAATGGAGACTACATCAGGTACGGACTCCAGGGAGGAGCTTTCCTGCTTCAGCAGCACTTAGGAGTCGTCTCTAGTCTTGCGGGGCGTGGTGGCACACACTTTTAACCCCAGCACCCGGGAGGCAGAGGCAGACTCACCTCTGAATTCAAGGTATTTTGTATTCTCGATGGGCAGCAGAGATGAGAAGAGTAAACACATCATTTAAGTGATACTGATTTGTTTTCTGTCACCCGTAGTTCGTATTTTGTTGTAATGTGCTTAAGCTCAGTTCATTAAAAAATTCTCTTCTCCCAAAAGGCGTTATTTGCCTGTCCTGAGAGGCTTCCCTGCAAAGTATATCTACGATCCTTGGAATGCACCAGAAGGTATCCAGAAGGTAGCCAAATGCTTAATAGGAGTCAATTACCCCAAACCAATGGTGAACCATGCTGAGGCAAGCCGTTTGAATATTGAAAGAATGAAGCAGATCTATCAGCAGCTTTCCCGGTACAGAGGGCTAGGTATGTCAGTCACTAGTTACTCTGGATCTGTTTCTGTCAGCTGAGTCGCTATCATTGAATTTTGTTGTGGTCACAACGTAATGGGACCATGTTTCCCTTTAGGTCTTCTCGCGTCCGTCCCTTCTAATCCTAATGGGAATGGAGGGCTCATGGGCTATGCTCCTGGAGAAAACGTCCCAGGCTGTAGCACTGGTGGAAGTAAGTGAAAGTTTCTGTCCTTGGTAATACACAGAAGCTAGTGACACCGTGCACTGTTCAGTGAACCTTCTTGGAACAGGCATTGCTTTTTACAAAGCTGTCTTTAAAATCATAAATTGTTTGTGTGCTGCATACAATGCATACAAGTTGTCTTAGTTAGGGTTTCTATGGCTGTGAAGAGACACCATGACTGTGGCAACTCTTACAAAGGAAAATACTTAATTTAGGCTAGCTCGCTTACAGATAGAGGTTCAGTCCATTATCATCATGACGGGACATGGCGGCATGCAGGCAAACATGGTACTAGAGAGGTAGTTGCTATATGTTGATATGCATGTAACAGGAAGTAAACCAAGACACTGGGTGGTATCTTGAGCATATATGAGACCTCAAAGCCCATCTCCACAGTGACACACTTCCTCCAACAAGATCACACCTACTCCAGCAAGGCCACATCTCCTAATAGTGCCACTCCCTATGATATTTTGAGGGCCGATTACATTCCAACTACCACACAAGGGTACACATATACATCCATTGGTAACATGTTAAAGATGCGAGAGTAGCTGAAGGATTTATCGTATACCTGCCTCATCCTTTTGCACATGAGTTTTAATTACAAAGTCTTGTCTGTAATACTAGTTAGTTTCTTAGTTAATTTCTTAACCACTGCCGCTCTTGCAGAGGACCCAAGTCAGATTGCCAGAGCATACACCAGCTGTCTTACAAACTGCCTGTGACTCCAGCCTCAGGGATCTGACACCCTCTTCTGTCCTCCTCGGATACCTGCACACACACTGCGTACAGAAAGACAAGCAGACACACAGACAAACATAACTAAACTCCTTAATCTGTATTTTTTAAAAGTCAGTGTATATTAGAAATTTGAGTCATCATATTAGTTTTCTAGGGTTACAACCAAAAAAAAAAATCACACGAGGCTGAGTAACTAGATTCAAAACAAAGTATCATTTCAGAAATTTTTTAAGGCACAGTTAGGCCTTTCTCCTGTCAGGTGTCCACCCCCCTTAAAAAGACTTACATGCTTTCGGTTCCATCGCTTTATGCCCAACACCCGTCCGTCCTTCCTTCCTGTGGGCTGCTAGCATATGAGCCTCCCAAGGCCCGTCCAAGTGTCCACTCTCAATGGCCTCTGAGGTTGTATTCTACCTCGGAGCTACACAGCAGCTCTCTTTGGCGGATTTTTTTTTCCTTTTTCTTTTTTCTTTCTTTCTTTTTTTTTTTTTTTTTGCTTTATTCTTTTTATTTATTTTACATACCAACCACAGTTTCCCTCCCTCCTCTCCTCCTCTTCCCTCCCCCCACCTCCTTCCTTCTCTCTCCCATCTACTCCTCAGAAAGGGTAAGGCCTCCTATGGGAGTCAGCAAAGCATGCCATAGCAAGTTGAAGCAGACACATTTTTTTAATGACTGGAAAATTCTTAATTCTGCAATTCTCTGAAATGCAAGACATTTTTTTTGTTTTGTTTTTATACTTTTTTATGCTCAGGAAATTAGCTATAGACCTGATTATGTCATAATGTACTTTAGTTTTTATAGTGAAATAACCACCATCTGTTTCCTAGTAGCAAATTGATTTAGTTTTAATTTTTCGTGTAACTTTTTCTGTTAAAAACTGTCTATTCATCAGCATTATTATTCATCAGAGAAATGCAGATTGAAAGTGTTGTGAGGTTGTGCCTGACACACACCCACGTAGAGTGAACAGCTACCCAGCGAGCTGGGACAAGATGATTGATTCCTGGATACGTGCTAGAGTAGGGAGAAATGCTAATACTGTGAAAAAGACTAAACAAATACAGAGGAAAACCTGCAAGCTGTGAGTGCAAAATGGTAGCAGTGCTTTGGAGAAACAGCTGTTTGTGAAAAAGCAAGTGTAGCGAGCACATACCCCAGTTATGGGGGAGGAATAATCACTCTTGATTCAGACTTGGTATAATACTCATTTATTCACACAGTAAGATTACAAGCAATATTCACCATGTCTTCCAAATGGAAGCAGGAGTACCTCTCCAGGTGTACAGGTCCGGACTCGCCACGTCTGTTCCTCTGGATCTTGGGTCAGCCTTCCTCAGGTCAGCCACGTCTGCACTGGGGACAGGATCTCATGTCTCTGGCAGAGGAGAGTCATCTCGAGCGAGCTCTGTTGGTCGGGTCTGGGGCTTCATCTTTTATATTCTTTCCTGGCTGGGTTTCCACACATAGCTTATAGCTTATCACGACTCCATTCGTGGTTTACTTACATCATTCTATTGCTTATCACTCCTGACCAGGGTTGTTCACCCTAGGCCTTCCATGTGTTCCTTACAGCAAGCATGGATTTACTGTATAACCCCCAACCCCATCTCAGAAAACATGTGTTCCCCACAAGCTAACGATTGATTGTTTATGGCAACTTTACTTGTAGTATGCCCATACAATGAAATCTTACTTATAAAAGAACAGTATGCTAATACATGTGTCCTATGTATGGCCTCAAAAACACTGAGGCAGACAGGAAAAACAACATCATGCTAGTATTACCTTTAGAGCAGTGGTTCTCAACCCTCCTACTGCTGTGACCTTTAATACAGTTCCTCATCTTGTGGTGACCCCCAGCCATAAAATTATTTTCTTTCTTTTTTTTTTTTTTTTTTTTTTTTTTTTTTTTTTTTTTTTTTTTTTTGGTTTTTTTCGAGACAGGGTTTCTCTGCGTAGTTTTGCGCCTTTCCTGGAGCTCACTTGGTAGCCCAGGCTGGCCTCGAACTCACAGAGATCCGCCTGCCTCTGCCTCCCGAGTGCTGGGATTAAAGTCGTGCGCCACCACCGCCCGGCCATAAAATTATTTTCATTGCTACTTCATAACTAACGTTGCTACTGTAATGCTGAATCGTAATATAAATATTTGTATTTTTCCATGGTTTTATGCAGCCCCTCCCCCCAAAAGTGTCATTTGGGCCAAGGGGTTTCGACCCACAGGTTGAGAACCACTGCTTTACAGTAAAATGCAAGGTAGTGTTCACCTTGGGCATAGGAATGAAATGGATGCAGTGGGTGTGGGGGACCTGCCAGGTGTGAAGGGAAATGTGACTGTGGTTGCACAATGCTAAATTAACTTTTAAAACAAAGCGCTACTTAAAACCAGTGACGTGTGAGGTTTACCCCAGATCTCTGGTCCTGTGACCCACTCCCCTGCTGCTAGCCAGGCCTCAGGGCTGGGGCAACAGTGCTCAGTGTCCTTGCTTCCTGGTTTTCTGACTCCTCTCGGGTTATTATTGCAAAGAAAACTCAGCATGTCCTGGGGCAGTCCTTGCACTTGCCCCTGAGCAACATCTTTTATGCTCCAGCTCGGCAGACACCAGTATACCCTTCCATAGCAAGAGCTCAAACTGCAAGTTGTTCAGAGTTGCCCTAACGGGAGACTAGGAAGAGCCTTTCTCCTGGGTGCGATGTGTTTGTCCAGTTGAGTGCTCGTGCCTGTCAGACTCACATTTCACCTGTGGAGTGTGCGTGCTTTCGTTTCACTTCAGTGCGCTTTTAACAGTGCTGTTTAGGAAAATGAACTTGGCATCTGGAAAACTGATAGCAAATATAATTCTTTACAAGCAGTTGTTTTTATGTGGTCAGGTGAAATTGATAGGCATGAGAAGTAATGGTTTTAATAACTGTTGTGCTGTTTAAAGTTCAAGAACCTTTGTTTCTTTTGAGATAGGTTCCTTTTTTGTTTTTTGTCTTTGTTTTTTGAGACAGGGTTTCTCTGTGTAGTCCTGGCTGTCCAGGAACTCACTCTGTAGACCGGGCTGGCCTCGAACTCAGATCCTTCTGCCTCTGCCTCCTGAGTGCTGGGATTACAGACATGTGTCCAGGTTTTTATGAGACAGGGTCTTAATATATCCCGGGCTGCTTTACATGTAATCTCCTGCCTCTACCTCCTGAGTACTGGGATTATAGACACGTACCCAGTTTTTATGAGATGTTCAGGATTAAGCCCAGGGCTGCCTGCATGTTAGGCAAGTACTCTACCAACTGAACTCCATCCCTGACCCAGCTCCTATTTTTATTTGAGACAGAGCCTGGCAGTTTGTTTTAGGCCAGCCTCAAATTCATTTTTCCTCCAGGGTGCTGGGATTATGGACATGATAAATAACTTGTAAGTTTGGTGTTTGGTTTTGCAAATGAGATCTCATAAGAAATTTGTTTAAAAATCGGAAACTCTCCTCTCCCAGATGCTTAATGAACTGAGTTCAGTCCCTGGGGCCCACTGGGTAAAGGAGAGAATCCTAAAAGTTGTCCTATGATCACCACACAGGTGTACATGTGTGTACCTGTGCACATACATACATACACACACAAACATCACATCTACACCTACACATTACACATACATATACACATACCCCTCAAAATAATTTTGATTAATGTAAAAACAAAAACTGGAAGCTTATACTACATTCTCAGCCATTGTATTAGTTACTCATTTTGTTGTGATAAAATATCTTCACAAAAGCAATGTAAGGGAGAAAGGAATTATTTTAGCTCACAATCAAGGATAGGATCTGCCATTGACAGGAAGTGATGGTGGCAGGAATTTAAGGCAGCTGGTCATATGACATCCACAGTGGGGAAGCAAATGGTGGATGTTGCTGCTCAGCTTGCTGTATCCTTTTATTGATTTGGGACCCCAGCACACTGAAAGATGCTGCGCACATGTGTGCCCAGAGACTTACGTCTCAGGTGCTTCTAGATCCTGTCATAGTGACAGTATTATCCACCACAGCCATTTAGGTAGCTGTGTGCTAGAAGGCCTATTACGTGCTCCTTTCCCATACTGCACATAGACCTATAATAAACAGTAGGCATAAATGATTCTCTTTAGGGGGAAACAATTAAATAAGAATTTTCAGTGTAATTTAGAAAATTCAGAAAAGTATAAAAGAGAAAGGAAGCCTTGTATGGTTCCAAAATGCAGACCTTATTACAATTTCAGTGCATTTCCTTTCAGAATCTTCTTTTGAGGATGTTGTACATGCATATAGTATTTTAATCAAATCCACCCCCTTCCCTCTCCTCCAGCCCCTCACCCTCACCCATGCTACTCCAAGTCCCTGTGCTCCTTTTAAAGCACGCTGAGTCCACGTGGTGCTGACCACGCTTAGGTAGAGCTCGAGATCCCTCAGGAGCCACACACAAGAAAGCTGACTCCTCTCCCAGCAGCTGCCAGTTGCGGGGGCTCCTCCACTACACCTCAAGGAGGGGTTCGGAACACCCCCCTCTTAACACACACACACACACACACACACACACACACACACACACACACACACGAAGTGTAATAAACATTTTCGACAGGCGCTGGTGTTGTGCACCTTTAATCCCAGCACTCGGGAGGCAGAGGCAGGAGGCTCTCTGTGAGTTCAAGGCCAGCCTGGTCTACAAAGTGAGTTCCAGGACAGCCAGGATTGTTATACAGTGAAACCCTGTGTTGAAAAAACCAAAGGAGAAAAAATGTTATTGTCATTTGCTTATATCTTACACGCTGTCAGCATTTTTAAAGTATAGCTGTGCAGTAAAGACCCTGAAAGACATAGGGATTTGTGTGTGTGTGTGTCTATCTGTCCGTCTGTCTGTCTCTGTTTCTGGGGGGGGGTGCGGTCCAGCTGTGTTTACTCAGCACTTTGTTTTTGAGGTTATCACTTAGTATCTGATGAAGGAATAGGATTGATGAACTTGAGAAACTGAAACCAAGGTTATTTATTATTTTGAGACTTACTGAAAAGGTGATCTTTCCCTCCTCAGCATCAGCACCATGTCCTAATAACATTGTAATGAGAGTTTATGTTCTGAGCCCTGCGGTGTAGACCTCTATCTTCATAATAGCTGTGTCCCTTATCCCTGCCGCAACTGCACAAAACACAGATCAGGTCACCTGGGAAGGTGTGAGGAAGAGCACTAGTCAACACGTGTTTGTTATCAGGAGAACTGATGCGCACGTGTACTAGGAAGGCTCTCAGAAGGGGTCGGAGTCAGCCTGAGTGAGACATGCATAAAGCGACCCTGTCTCAGACAGGCATGCATTGGTTACCTTTTATTGTAATGTGATACACAGAGCATGAACTTACCGCGTGTCTGTGTTTAGGTGGACGCGTCAGTGACATTAAAACACTAATGTAGATTCCTGAAGGTGCGGATCATGCTGCACAGTAATGCAGGGCAGCACGTCCTAAACACGGTGACCCTGGTCCCTCCAAGGTCACGTGTTGTGTGTTTTCAGTATGATTAGAAAGTCGTCATTCTGTGAGTGACAGAATCAAACATTGCCTGTCCTGGAACTCACTCTGTAGCCCAGGCTGGCCTCGAACTCAGAGATCCACCTGCCTCTACCTCCTGAGTGCTGGGATTAAAGGTGTGCACCACTGTCCCCAGGCCTGCTTCTTTATTATAGTATAGAGATATCCTTTCCCAGAGATGGATAAAAGCTGTTTTCTGTGATCCAAGGTAGCCAGTTTCCAAATATGAATACCTGAAAAAAATGGAATTCTTTATTCAAAGAAACATGATGAGCATCTTTTAGAAATGAGTAGTCTTGAAGTACCATGCACAGGCCTATTCAGGTTCGTACCAAATCCTCTGTGTACATATTATAGCTTTCAGCTTAGTGTTCATATGGGCCTCCTGACTGTGAGAACGAGTGGGTCTCTGATTCTCGTGCCTGCTCTTTTCCTTCTGTTAGGTTTCCTTGTCCAGCCTCAAAGTAATGGTTTTTGTTTATCTTATTTTGTCATGCTTGGTTATCTCTTAGAAGCCTGTTATTTCCTAATGAAAGATAGAAAGGGAGTGGATTTGGAGGGGAGGGAAGGTGTGGAGGAACTAGGAGGAGTAGAGGGAAGGGAAACTGGAATCAGGATAGACTGTATGAGAAAAGAGTATTTTCTTTCTTTTTTTTTTTTTTTAAGATTTATTTGTTATGTGTACAATGTTCTGCCTGCGTGTATGCCTGCAGGCCAGAAGAGGGCACCAGATCTCATTATTGATGGTTGTGAGCCACCATGTGGTTGCTGGGAATTGAACTCAAGACCTCTGGAAGAACAGCCAGTGCTCATAACCTCTGAGCCATCTCTCCAGCCCCAAAGGAAAAAAGAAATAAGTAGTCTTTTTAGCATTCATTTCTTTACTAAACGGAGTTTTGCTCTAGTCATAGCTGGCCTGGAACTTGCTGACCTCAGACTTGTGACAGTCTCCCTGCCTTGACCTCCCCGTGTGGGATTGCAAGTATACACCATTATGCCCAGCAAAACTAAGTGTAATCTTGAGCTGACCTACCCTATGGGCCATGAGCTTGTATTTTCTTTTTCTCTCTTTCTCTCTGGTGTGTTTTGAGTTTTTTGTTTGTTTCAGTTTTTTTTTTTTTTTTTTAATTTTGTTTTGTTTTTTGTTTTTTCGAGACAGGGTTTCCTTGTGTAGCTTTGCGCCTTTCCTGGAACTCACTTTGCAGACCAGGCTGGCCGCAAACTCACAGAGATCCGCCTGCCTCTGCCTCCCAAGTGCTGGGATTAAAGGCATGCACCACTGCCGCCCAGCTTGTTTCAGTTTTGATTTTGTTTTTTTGAGACAATTTCATGTAGCCAAGTCTGGCTTTGAACTCACTATGTGGTAGACAAGGATGCCCTTGAACTTTTATGCCTCCTGGCACTGGCCCTCATTTCTGGGGTTACAAATCACACCTGGCTTACATATACTTCTCATAACCTGGGCACACTGACCAAAAAAAAAAGCTTTGTAAAGCTTTCCTGTGCTAGGAAGTCAATTTCTTTTTGAAAGGGTTAATAAAATTGCTTAGATAACTGTTCCATGTTTGTGTCTTGTCTTTGTGATCTGAATTGTTAACTCTCAGTTAGAAGACCCTATTCCCTTATCTCCAGTGAAGTGCATTTGTGAAGGGCTCTGACAGAGGAGGTGGACAGAAGGCAGAGGATCTTTTCTCACTGCTGCCCATGTGTGCTCACATTCCCAGTTACCGTCTGGTAAAGAACTTAGGTTAGAAGACAGAAGCTGGAGAGACGGCTCAGGAGCACATGCTGCACTTGCTATAACCCGAGTTCAGTTCCCAGCCTCCACTCTGGGTGCTTTAGAACTGCCTGTAACTCCAGCTCCAGGGGATTCTGATGCCTCTGGCCTCTGTGGGCACTTGCACTCATACGCACATCCCCACATACAAACATAACTAAAAATAAAATAAACCTTTAAAAATAAAATAGGGAGATGGCTCACTTGACAGAGCTATGGCTCACACATGTAAAACTAGGTGTGGTGATGCATGTCTGTAACCCTGGCACTGGCAGGAAACAAGAGGCCCCGGGAGCCCACTGGCCATTCAGTCTAGCCAATTGGTGGCCTCTGGGCTCAGTGAGAGATCCTGTCTGAAAAATTAAGGTGGAGAGCAGTAGAGAAAGACACCTAACAACCTCTGTTCTCCACACATACGAGCACATGCATTACATGTACATACACAAAAATACACAACATGTAAACACTACACACAAAATAAGAATAAAATCCAACCAGTAGTTTTGCCTTCAACTGTCAACAATCAGTGTGAACTTAAGTTTTCTTGATTTTGAGATTGTGATTTTTGGCTCAGAGTTAAGATTGAGAAAAGTTAATTCAAATACCAAGAAAAACAAAGTCCTCTATTACGTACATCTTAAGTTTTTAAGTCCTTTTCTTTTGTTTGAAATACAGGTTGCTCTCAAGGAAGTGGGATTTTACATCACGCTCATGGAGACAGTCAGCAGCCTCACCTGCACAAGCAAGGTAAGAGCAGAGCGCCCGAGCACGCTGAGCCCTCCCCCGGCCCACCTCACACGTGCCTCTGTAAATGTGTAGGAAGAAGCTCCGTGGGCCCTGGCCTCGGCAACGGGAAGCGCCCTAGTCAGGAAGAAGACACACAGAGTGTTGGTCCCAAAGTCCAGCGACAGAGCAGTAACTGATATGGTAAATGCTTGGGTGTTTGTCTTCCCTGCTTTAGTATAGAATTAACCCAGCTATTCTCTGGCATGTATGCAGTGTTATAAACCCAGCTAATGCCTGGACAGGAGAAAAGCCCCTGTACAGGACACAGCGCTGCGCTCGGAGTCATGCTCCTGAACCCACTGTTTCCACTTGAAGAGCTGTGGTCTTAAGACAGGACTATAGCCTGGAAAAGGAGCCTCCTCAGTTCAGTAACTTGAACATACTCCCTCTAAAACCTTCACCCCAAACCTTTACTCTAAATGTTGATAGTTAAGGAGGAAGGGGTCTGAGACATGGTCTCAGTGTGTAGTGCAGGCTACCCTTGAACGCATGCACAGGCTAGCCTCACCCTTGCTGTGGTCCTAGGATGGCACCAGCACACCAGGTGCTCAGCTCACGCACTCGTCTTCTCTGTGCTGCTTCTAAACCAAGTCACTCATTGTAAGCGGTGCTGGGCCTTCTTAGAAGTGTCACATTGCACCTGCATCCGGTTAGTTGACTTTGTGATACTGCTTTGTGACTTAACAAGAAAAGTATTTATATGCTACTTTTGCCAGTTTTTAAAGATTTTTCATATTTTTGGTTATCTTTAACTGTTTACATTATCACTTAGTTTTTAATGCCACCTAATTATAAATTTCTTGAAGTTAAAGTCAGTAAATGCTCATCATTTTTTATTATTTAATTCTTTGCAGCAAAGTTTTAATTGGTTTTTTTCCCCCTTTAAATCACAGAAAGCTTGCAGGAGGAGTTCTGGCGCAGCTGAAATTGGTGGGAAAGTCAGTACTCTTCATTAAATTATTTAAAATGTCCTTCATTCATGGAAAACAGTCAGATTTTGAACATATTATTTCTAAAAACATTTCTGTGGTTTTTAACTTTTTAATGAATATCACATAGGACAAGTGCTAATTTGTATATAAAGAACTTGGTTAAAAGATTTGCTTAATGTAAATATAGTCACAGTTAGTATAGACTGACTCATCAGTATATTTTTGATAATTTTTCATGTATGGTAAAAGTTAAAGTTAACAGATATTCTGATATAAAACTCAAGTTTTGAGAGTCATTGCAGGAAAATGGGATGTTTTTAGACTTTCTTAAAAGACTTTGTTAAAATTTTAGGACACATTTTTCTTGACATCATTGTTTAACCTAGTTTTGCAGGGTTTGATAACAATGCTTTAGAAAATCATGTCATCAGAGTGAGTGGGCAGGACCTCTGTTCACGGACAGTTTGTGTTCAAGCGCGTGTGCAGCTGCTCTGACTCACACTGTGGGTGTGCTCCGTCTTTTGTCTCCCTGTTTTTCATTTATAGCTAAAGTGACTTTGTTATTAAAGTATATGCAAATATGAATCTTGTGTGCTCAGTGTTCATTTTTTTCTTTTTGTTTGTTTTGGGTAAGAGAATTGTGTGAGGTGTGATACAAATTACAGAGACGAATAATAAAAGAATAGGTATTATCAATCTAGCAAAATGGCATTTTTCAGAATTGTCTGCAAGAAAGATGTAAAATCTCACTTGTTTGTATCACATACTGGGTTTTATCACTGCACGTCGGGCTGTACGAGGCAGCAGTCGGTGTGGGCTCCGAAGTCAAAGCCTGTCTTCCCCAGTTGTTAGCTTTCCGTCCTCAGTTTACCATCTTAAAATGGGAATAAGAACAGTATCTGCTGTACAGTCAGCTTTGTGTAAAGTACTCATTAGCACTGCGTGCCACACAGCCTAGCCCAGTCACCCCCCTCTATCCTAAAGGCTGTTAGAACCATTGGCTTTTCCCTTTCCTGTCACTCAGCATAGTGGGGTGGGGGTCAGTAGTAGAGAGTTTGCCCAGAGTGTGTAAGGCCCTGGCTTCAGTCCTAAGTACCACACACACAAAATCAGTGTAATTTATTTTAAAGGTAACTAAAAGAATAAATTTGAGTCTTTATATGACAGGCTTTTTAAAAATATATACTGGCTAACAAATTAATACTGCTCAGTAAATTCCAGTAATAAGAAAAAAAGTGAAGAAGACAAGGCCTCACCTTTCTTGTCAGCACTGTTCAAAACAGTAGCCATCCAGTTGTCTTTCACCAAATCCCCGAGTGGATCCACCTGATTGCACTGTGCAGAACTGCCAAAGTCCGAGGCCTGAGAGCCATCGCTGTCGCTGTCGGGGAGCAGACTCGCTTGTAAGAGTATCCTGGCATTGGAACACAGCTGCCACGTGATGTTTTTTAGCAATATATTTTCTCTCCAGAGTTTTTCTGAAAGCTGCCTCAGTTTGGTCTATATTGTGGCCAGAAAGAGTCACTAAAGGAAAAACAAGGTCTCAGAGTTCCAGGTCCTACTGTCCTTTAATACAGGGTTCTCCCCTAATAAGCAGGTCAAGTCATAAGAACCCTACCAGAGGCTATTAAAATCCTTTTATTTAAGCTAGGCATAGTGGCATATGCCTTTAATCCCAGCACTCAGGAGGCAGAGGCAGGCAGATCTCTGCCAGCCTGGTCTAGAGAGTAAGTTCCAGGACAGCCAGGGATACACAGAGAAACCCTGCCTCAGAAGACAAAAACAACATCCTTAATCATCAGGGAAATACAAAATCAAAATGACTCTGAGATACCATCTTACACCTGTCAGAATGGCTAAGATCAAAAACACTGAAGACAGCTTGATGTGGAGCAAGGGGAACACTCCTACACTGCTGGTGGCAGTGCAAACTTATACAGCCACTTTGTAAATCAGTATGGAGGTTTCTTAGAAAATTGGGAATCAATCTCCCTCAAGACCCAGTTCTACCACTCTTGGGCATATACCCAAGGAATGCTCAATCATACCACAAGGACACATGTTCAACTATGTTCATAGCAGCATTGTTTGTAATAGCCAAAACCTGGAAACAACCTAAACCTAGATGCTCTTCAACTGAAGAATGGATAAAGAAAATGTGGTACATATACACAATGGAGTACTACTCAGCAGAGAAAAACAATGACATCATGAAGTTTGCAGGCAAATGGATGGAACTAGAAAATATCATCCTGAGTGAGGTAACCCAGACTCAGAAAGACATACATGGTATGTACTCACTCATAAGTGGATACTAGATGTAAAACAAAGGATAACCAGACTGCAACTCACAACTCCAGGGAGGCTACCTAGTAAAGAGGACCCTAAGAAAGACACAGGGATTGCCCAACAACAGAGAAATGGATGAGATCTAGACGAGCAAACTGGAGGTGGGGGGTAATGGAGGGCAAGGGTTGGGCTAAAGAGAGCTTAGGGGAGCGGGAGGTCCCAGCTGGATCAGAAACAGAGTGGGAGAACAAGGAAAGAGACACCATGATAAATGAAGACACCATGGGAATAGGGAGAAGCAGAGTGCTAGGGAGGTCCCCAGGAATCCACAAAGATGACTCCACTATAGACTACTGGCAATGGTTTGAGAGGGTGCCTGAGCTGACCTACTCTGGTGATTGGATGGCCGAACACCTTAACTGTCATGATAGAGCCCTCATCCAGTGACTGGTGGAAGCAGATGCAGAGATCCATGGCCCAGCTCCAGGCGGAGCTCCAGGAGTCCAATCAGCAAGAAAGGGGAGGGACTGTATGAGCAAGAGATATTGAGACCATGGTTGGAAAAAGCACAGGGACAAATAGCCGAACTAGTGGAAACACATGTGAACCAATAGCTGAGGAGCCCCCATGTAACTGGACCGGGCCCTCTGGATAAGGGAGATAAGTTGTTTAGCTTGAACTGTTTAGGGGGCCCCCAGGCAGTGAGACCAGGACCTGTCCTTAGTGCATGAGCTGGCATTTTGGAACCTAGTGCCTATGCTGAGACACTTTGCTCAGCCTTGGTGCAGGAAGGAGGGTATTGGACATGCCTCAACTGAATGTACCAGGCTGAGCTGAATCCCCAGGGGCGACCTTGCCTTGGAGGAGATGGAAATGGGGGGGTGGGTTGAGGGGGAAGCTGGGGGGTGGGAGGAGGGAGGACGGGAATCTGTGGTTGATGTGTGAAATGAATAGAAAATCTCTTAATAAAAAGAAAAATTAAAACAAAAAATCCAAAAATAATAAATTTATTTTATATATTTGGCTTCCTGAATTATTCTTTTAGGTTCAGAACAAATTTATTAGCATTTAAGAGAAAACACAGTAAGGTTAGGTGCAGTGCCAGGAGGAGAGAGAGTCATACCTTCTAAGTTGGGTATAGACAGATTGTTAAGAAAGGAAAAGGCATGCTGAAGAACACAAGTGGCCTAGTGAGCAGAGGAAAGAGCCAGTTCCTGAGTCCTTGAATGCTTATGACTACACACATTGGAAGATTGAATTGAAGGAGCCTAACTTTTGAATTAACTTACAATTTCCTTACATTTTTTTCTCGTTTCCTTAAATTAGTGAATTTTACATGTGCAAGAGCTGTAACCATTACCTAGTCACCTTTCTGCTGCTGTGATAAAACACCATGACCAATGCAGTTAATAAGGAAGGCATTTAACGTGGTGTGTGGGTTCAGAGGGTTAGCGTTCATGATAGCACAGCAAAAGAGCAGCTGAGAGCTCACATCTTGGTCCACAACTACAAGATCCAGAAAGAGCACTGGGAATGGCAAAAATCTTTTGAAGCCTCCAAGCCTGCCCCAGTGCCTGCCACACCTCCTCCTCCAAGGCCACACCTCTTTATCCTTCCCAAACAGTTCCACCAACTGGGGCCTGAGTATTCAAACAGTGAGCCTGTGGGGGCCATCCTCATTCAAACCACTGTAACCATTATAATTTCAATGCATTTTTTATATAATAGAGACCTCAGAATTCTCATTTTTGTAAATTCCTTATAGAAAATATGCAGAGTAGTAGTCTCATCACATTGTTCCTCCTAAGTCTTTTTCTGAGTGTCAGGCCCTAGAAATGCACTGTGCCATGATGGCAAAGTCTGTAGCATTCATTTGATACAGTTGGCGCAGTTGAGGTAGTGTCTACTTTGGTTTATGGTGCGTGGGGTCATGCTCTTCCAGTAGCTGTGTGGAGCGGTGGTGGAAGCCTTCCCTGCTCTGGTGCTCAGTTCTACCCACCCCCCACTCCCTGCTCCACCCCCTCCAACAGTGACTGCAGAGCATGCAATTCCAAGTCTTGACTTTACAACTTCATTTTCATTTTTGTTTGGGGTTTGTTTGGTTGTTGTTGGTGGTGGTGGTGGTAGTGGTGGTGGTGGTGGTGGTGGTGGTGGTGGTGGTGGTGGTGGTGGTGGTGGTGGTTGTTTAGTTTTTTAAGACAGGATCTTACACTGTAACTCAAGCTGGCCTAGAATTTACTATGTAGCCCAGGCTGTCCTTGAACCCATTCCAGTCCTCACTTGTGGGATATATTGTAAATTTGCCTGAAGATCAGAGAACAGAACAAGCCACTAGATTAGACATGTAAGTCAGGCAGTGGTGGCACACACCTCTAATCCTAGCACTTGGGAGGCAGAGATCAGTCTGGATCTCTGTGAGTTCAAAGCCCCCCTGGGATTATGTGAGATTGACTTAGTATAGGAGAGAAACAGAGCCAGGCGGTGGTGGCACACACCTTTAATCCCAGTACTTGGGGCTCACATGCCTTTAATGCCAGCACTGAGATGGCTGGATGGAGAAAGGTATATAAGGCGCGAGGAGACAGCAACTAAAGGCTTTTCAGCAGAAGCATCCCTTTCAGTTCGAGGTTTTTTCTGCTGAAGCCTTTCCGGCTGAGGAAAGGAAGCTCATTCGGCTAGAGGCCTATCAGCTGAAGCTTTTCAGGCTGAGGAGTCCTAGAAGCAAGAGGTGGCTTATTCCTTTGTCTCTGATATTTCAGCATTTACCCCAATATCTGGCTCCATATTTTTTATTAAAAGACCATTTAGAATTTGTGTTATACTCCCTCTTCCATCTCTTGAATGCTAGGATTACAGATGTGATGACTATTCCTTTCTATGTACTACTGTAATTTCGTGTTCCTAAATGAGCATAGCACATCTTAACCATGGATCCCAAATTCTTGTTAAAAAAAAAAAAAGTATAATAAATCCACAAATAGAGTGTTGGCGTACCAAGAAGGGTTAGATACCCTGCCCATCTGTGTAATGGCTGCTCAGTTAATTCCAGAGTATCCTACAGAACAGAATTGATCTTGAGAAGTCAGGACTCTGCTACCATGAAACTGGAGGGCAAGCTGTTGATTCCTCTAAAGCCCACTGGGCATAAACCACAAGGCTACAATCAGATTTGATGAACATTTCCTGAGTTCTTAACTGGGCCAAGCACTGGTCTTGGGGACATAATCCGTAGCCACAGGCCTTGGCTCCATAAGAGGGGTGGGGAGGGCAGCCTCAGTATATCTCAGCCCTGTGTGTGAGGTCCTTAGAAATGGGATGAGGAGGCTCACCAGCCTGGGAAGCACCGTTTTCTGCAGTCTGCTCCGACTGCAGACAACACAAGGTAGCTCTAATTGTAATTAATATGTTGTTAATGTGAATTATTTCCTGTTTCCCCGCCCACAACCCTTGTCTTGCCGTCATGTACTTGACCCTGCTGCGGCAGGCCATAAACGTTGGTTGGTTGGATGGATGGAAGAATTCTGGCTTTGTTTGCTTTATGAGTTTGAGTATGACGAATGACTAAAATGTAAAGTTCTGGGCATTTTTGCAGGAGTATTTGGACAAAGTCATCTAGGAGGAAAAGGGAAGAACGGATTTAGGAAGTCAGCCCTAGCATTTACAGCAGCAGCGGTGGAGCGGGACAGGAAAGGCAGGTTTCAAAGTTTTAAATTATTCTGGAATTCTGAATGGCTCCATCTTACAAACAACAACTTCTGAATTACTGTTTTTCTTAACGAGTAGTGATAGTCTCTAAGGGCAAAGCGATCGAGCCGCCAGTTAGCTGAGACGGAAGCGCCAGGTGGCCCCGGCCAACAGAAGCCCTATTGTGTGACACGCCGATTCCCACGGGAGCGCGACGCGGCCTGTATCCCGTAGTCTAATTGGCTCCGCTGGGGGTGGGGCGTGGCTTCCTGCTCGCCAGTTTCCCGAGCTCTGATTGGTTACCAGCCAAGGGCAGAGCCCCGGGTTCCCTGCGATCTGTTTCCAGGGTGGAGAGGCCTGCGGAGCTGGGTGGGAACTCAGAACTCAGGGCTCCCCGCTGTGCTCGCACTGCCGCCCACAGGTGAGCCACCCCTTTTCCCAGCTCACGGGGTCAGGGTTGGCAGCTGCCCCCCCCCCGAGAGCGTCCCCACACACTCCAAGGGGGAGCACCATGGGTAGAACGTTTCTCCGGATTTCAAAGGCCCTGGCTGTGCTATTCCTCTGACCAGCTTATGGTTCTTTGCCTGCAAAATTGGGATTCACTTAAAACTGTTAGATCAGAAATTAATTGGTGTTATCGAGTGGACTGTTTTAGGTATAAAAATGTACTTCACACCTCAAGATTGCTTAAGAAACGTGAAACCGTAGAGAGCAGGCGACATGACCTTTTTACCAAGAGCGTCTTCTATACAAGGCCCCAGGGCCAAGAGTAGGACTCCGTGATCAGATAGGCAGCCTTCTTTGAAGTGGAGTGTGGTCTAGTGAGCAGTAATGTGAGGGTTTTTAAATGTTCTTCATTTCCCCTCCCCTTTTCTTCCTCCCTTGCCAAATGCACACACACACACACACACACACACACACACACACACACACACCGACCTCTTAAATTCATGGTCTTTATTTCTTTAATTGTAAAATATTTTGGGTTTTTTGTTTGTTTGTTTGTTTGTTTGTTTGAGACAAGTTACTTTGCAGCCTAGGCTAACCTGGAAAACTCAAGGTAGTCCAGGCTGGCCTGAAACGCATGCCTCAGCCTTCCTAGCACTGGAATGTCTAAAGACGAGCCTGTAGAGGGGACAGATAAGGGCTGAGGAGTCCTAAGAACAAGGAGAGGAGAGCAGCTTGGAAGTCAGAGAGAACATTTTGAAAAACAAGTGGTCGAGTGATGCTGAGAGCTACAAAAGCCAAAGAAACTAGGAACTGAACTACTCGTCAGCTGATTACAGGGCAGTTGCCTTTATTGAGAGCTGTGTGAACAGGAGGCGGCGGCCCTGCAAGAATCAGCTAGAGGATGGAACAGAGGGGCTCCTGTGGGAGCCGTGGTAGCGGGAGCATCACAGGAGCAGAGAAGGGTGGGAAACCGAGAGGGTGCAGCTGAAGCTGTAAATGTGAGTGCCACACTGGCCTGTTTGTCTTTACTGCTCTCCGTGGATAATGTGTTGGGTGGGGAGAGTTGAAAAAAGTTCTTAGGGGCGGTGGGGAGGCGGGTGCCAAGGTGCATGTGTGGTGCTGGAGAAGGGCTCAAGAAGCCAGTCTCTCCATGTTCGCCTCTGGGTTTAGTCACAGCAGCAGCCTTGGTGACAAGCACCTTTGCCTGCCGAGCCGTCTCGCTGGCCTCTCTTTAGTTTTTTTGTAGGGTACAAAGCCCTAGGATATGGGTGGACTTCATCGAAAATCTTCTGGAGAGGATTCACTACCCCAGTTGTTGTAAACATTTGTGGGAGGAGTCAGGATGTCACCATGATTGGAGCTGGGAGCAGATTCAGCCCTCTGAGGGGCTGGGGCTTGTGAAGGAAGGAAGAACAGAACGTGGTAGAAGGAGAGGTAGAGATGTGACTGCATTGTTCAGTCACTGGATAAAACTTGAGCAGACGTGGAGTTCTTATGGGTGACAGGAAGTGGTTACCCGAGGTGGAATCCATTCCCGGTGATGATGACGGGCAGCAAAGGACTTGCAGTCAGAGACTTAGCTGATGAAGCCCTTGGTCTGGCAGGCCTGGCTGTGGGTTTGAAACAGTTCTCGGAGGAAAATGCTATCAAACAGCACTATAGGCTACCAGGAAGTCTTTTGTGGAAAGGCCGAATGAAGCAGCAGACTTGTCTTGTTTTTTTATTTTAAAAAAACTTTTTTGTCATTTTACATACCAATCCCAGTTCCCCCTGCCTTCCCTACTTCCACCTCCCCCCACCTCCCCCAATTCCACCCCATCCACTCATCAGGAAGGAGGGTAAGGCCGCCCTTGGGGAGTCAACAAAGTGGCATACTAAGTTGGGGCAGGACCAGTCCCCACCGCCATCCCCACTCCCCTACCCCTACCCCCATCAAGGCTGAGCAAGGTCACTGTCTTATTTAAAAACTTGGCGGGGGCTGGTAAGATGGCTAAGCAAGTCAAGGTACTTGCTCAGCCAGCCTAATAGCCGGTGTTCAACACACACACACACACCAGTAACAAAACACTTTTTGTTGTTTTGTTTTTCAAGACAGGGTTTCTCTGTGATTCGTCTTGGCTGTCCTGGAGAATCCGCCTGCCTCTGCCTCCCGAGTGCTAGGATTAAAGGCGTGCTCCACCACCGCCTGGATTACAAAACACATTTTTGAAAAGTCCATTTTCAAGTCATCCCAACCTTCAGCAATCAACACTGATCACTCCACAGCCATCAGGGGAGACAAAGCCATCTGCCACCAAGATTACAATTAACAAAGGCTCAGAGAATCAAAGAGCATGTTTTAGCAATGGAGTTTTTGTTTTTTTTTAATTAGGGATTTTTGTATATATACATAACGCTACACACAGCAGAGTATAGAGTGTTGTAAATACAGCTTTTGTATGTCCTAGAAAACCAAAGAGCTGCAGGCAGATATGGTGTACCTGGTGAGGCAGAGACAAGGCAGAGGAAAGGAATGGGCAGGGCAGCGGCAGGCTGCAGATCAGAGCTGAGGACTGAGGTTGTCGACAGGCAGTGCAGCAGGGGTTTTCCACAGATGACGATGGTCTGACAGAAGAGGAGGGCAGGTGTGCAGCACAGGCCAGGCGCTGGATGGGGAAGGAGACCGTGAAAACAAAGCCCATGCGGATGTATGATAAAGGAGGTATGATAAATTAGGGGAGACCTTGCTCCAAAGAGGTTGGAGGGTGAGGACCTGTAACACCTGCAGGTGTCCTCTGACCTCTGTGTGGGTACCCACTCTCACCGACACCCAAACAAAAAATCTGTTGTGAATAAATGTGCCTTGTTTTGACACTTGGTGCAACATGAATGGACTTTGAAAACGTTATACTAAATGAATGAAAGAAGACATTTAAAAAAATGTGTGATATGGTTTCATTTTATGACCTACCTGTAACAGGACTGGAGCTAGAAAGTGGCGTAGAGATTTCCAGATGTGAGGGCAGGAATGCGGGTTATTGTTTCAAGGGTACATGCCACTGAACCACACATTTGAAGATAGCTGAAATGCTACCTAATGCCTTTGTTAACATCTTACCACAACTTGTTAAAAAGTGACAGCTCTAACTCATGCCTGTAACACCAGCATTTGGGAGCTGAAACAGAAAGGGCTATAGCATAAGAGCCCCCCCCCCCTTCTCTCCCTCTCTCCCAAAAAAGTGATTACTTTGAAATGCTAAAAGATAGCATCTGAAAGTGAACCAGAGAATGCAATTCTAGAAGAATTATGTTGTTTTTTCTTATAGAGTTTACACATGTTAACTTTTTACGATGTATCAAGGACAAAAAGGCACAGAAAAGATAAGGCCCCAAATAACATATTAGCAAAGGTCAGCCTCATAACAAAACACTCCACTGGTGAACTGTTTTCCACATTTCAGAATAACCAAGAATTATTCATGTAATAGTGCTCGTGTTCTTTAGGATGTCATCCAGGTTTTCCTGACTGTAAGCAGAGCAACCTTGCGGCTCTCCACTCTTCTGGGATTCTAGAAAGCCACTTTAAAGGGCAAACATGAAATGCAGGCCGATGCTCAGCGTGTAGCAAAACTGGAAACAGCATGGCCGCTCAGCAGGAGTGAGCTGTAGTCAGCACACCCGCCCGTCCCGAACGCTGTTCTCTCTAAGTTCTTGTCCGGCACCTTAATGCCGCAGTGAGACTTTAGAAGTTGTAACCTACACTTATTGTTCAGGTTTCCACTTTCATGCTACCTCCTCCTCTACCTTTCAGGAGGCAGAACTTGGGTCACAGCCTGCCCATCCTTTGCCTCACCTGATAGGTGCCTCTCTGTCAGTGGGAGTGGCTTGACATGGAAATGGACGCTGATGTTCTGACATTGTGCAAGGTGAGACCCTCACAGCAAGCTAGCCACTTTATCTGGAGCCTGAGCTACACAAGATCTGCCCCAACCTTCAAGGAACCCTTGGCTGTTTGCTCAGCACTATAGACAGAATTCCCATGTGTAGCTTTGCTCTGTATAAATAAGAATTATAACAAGGAAGTAAGAAAAAGAACCCAGTCAAATATGACCAGCTGTCACCAAGCCTGGAATTCCAACTCAAGAGGCTGAGGCATGAGTGCCATGAGTTTGAGGCTAGCCTGGGCTACACATCCACAGTGATATAGCAAGACCCTATCTCAAAAATAACCAAGTATTAAGTTACCTATAAATGGTGGGGTTGTAAGTTTTCACCTGCTTGTATCCCTCAGAATTCAGCAACTCTGCAGTGAGTGTGTATTAGTTTTATGGAATTATTTTGGAAGCAGACCTACTTAAACATCTTCATTTGCCTTTTGTAAATTGCACTTCTATCTAAACTCAGGCTTTGGGATTTGTTTGTTTAGCAGAAGAAAACATTTGGCTTTAGTGCATGTGGGCTGTTACAAGAGAGCAGCTTAGACTGGTTCATCACAAGTCCAGGCTTCTTACTCATCTGTTCTGGAGGCTGCGGAGCCAAGACGAAGGTGCCCGCACAGATGGCATCTTTTATGTGTCTCACAGTGAAAGGACAGCAATCTCGTCAAAGCCAGTTTTAAGTAAAGTTTTATTCTTTGAGAAGCTCATGCACATATACAATGTGTTTTGGTCATATTTACCCGACTCCTTACCCTAACTCCTTCTCCAGATCCACCCCCTCCAAATTCACATTAAAATTCAGTTTAAAGTTCTTTCCCCACGAGACTCTGGCTCCCTGCAATTCCCAGTGATAACTACCATTTATTAGGATGAGACACTTACTGGGTGCCAGGCTGTATCAGAGTACTTGCAGTGCATTTGACTCTGGCAGCACCCTGTAAGGTGTGGTGATGTTCTCATTTAGAGAGCACTGCTCTTTTTAATGCTCACGACAAGTTTTCCTTGAGGCATGTTTGAATTATGCTGAGTCTAAAGCTAACAAACTTCAAGATCACTCCATAAGTTCAAGCCAGGGCTGGGCACAGGCAGTTCAGCTACAGAACCTTGCCCCTTCCCCAGCATGTGGTCTAGATGAGAGGCCTGAACCTGTCGAGTAACAACAGTGAGAAGGGAGTAGGCCCCAGCCCAGATCTGCCTGGGCTCCGTCATACTTATGCCTCTTTCCATTAAACCTGAAAGCTCTCATTGAAGCTGTTTAAAATATATCTTTATCTTGCCTTACGGCATTAAGAATAATCTAAAGAAAACTAAAGTGTGAGTAAAGCACGCTGTGTCTACAGGGTTAGCCTCCATAGGCACCAGCAGTGAGCAACCACCACCAGGCAACAGTCCTTCCAGAGTGACCGTCTGCATAGGACAGGTCTTTAAACTGTCATCAGCCTATATGGCAAGGGCATTGGTAGTGGCAGCGATTGGAAATGGCTGTCTTTGCATTGACCCTGTCAAATCTATACACACAGGAAGCTGCAAAGGACTAAACTCTGTGTGGCAGGGCTGACACACCAACACTCCAAGGAACTAAAATTTTACCAAACCCTAAGCCATGTGCATATTGCCAGAAACAAGACACAGTGGTGAAGGAGGTGGTATATTAATACTTAATACCATGGCACATAGACTAACTAGTTTGAATTAAAGCCACTTGAAAATAGGTGCTGGGTCATCCTGACTCTTCTGTCCCAGAGCAGGTGAAATTGTTAAGGGAAAGCACCCTCGCTGTACTTGGAGGAGTACCACCCTTCTTAAAGATAACTAGACCGAGGCTTACTGAAATACCTCAGCTTTTAAGCTCCTCAGGTAGTGGAGCTGCTTCCTGGAATCTTACTGTTTGTCCACTTCAGCGCAGCCTGTCTTGTCTTGTATGGGTTTCCGTGACATGTACAACTTGTATGGGATGAATCTGCATGCTCTCCTGTTGACCATTCTATGTTGCTTTATCACATGAAGTGTTGTAGCCCCTTACTCTGTCAGACAGTGCGGCTTCTCCTAACAGGTGGAGATGGCAAGGATATGTGGGTGAACTGTGAGGTAGTGCTCCAATCACTACTGTCTATTATAGTGGGGTAGTTTTCCTTGCTAGCTTCAATTTTTCTTACTGCTTAGAACTCAGGTTTCTAAGTATCTGTTCTAAAAGTCAATGTTCCTTTAAAGTCTTCATCTTCCTTACAGGCACAGTGTGGACATTCTCAGTTTAGGATGTGGGAATTAGCCAGTGCTGCAGCATGTCGTGGAGGTTGCTGACGGGACACCAGCTCTGTAGGCTGTGTCTTTTCAGAAAGCCGCAACCAGCTCTGAAAATCAAACCTTCAGCATGTGTCAGCTATGAAACGGACAGCCAGTCCAACAAAGAAAACATGAGAACAGTGGAAAGGCTCCAGGCATGTTCAGTTGACATCAGGAAGATCCGCAGACTGAAAGCATGGGTGCTTCTAGAAGATGACACCTACGTTGAAGAGATTGCAAATATTCTGAAAGAACTAGGCGCCAACAAAACTGTGATAGCCAGTATATTAGAACGCTGTCCAGAAGCGATTGTCTGCAGCCCTGCTGCTGTTAATGCCAAAAGGAAACTTTGGCAGACGGTCTGCAAAAATGAGGCCCACCTAATCCAATTAATAGAGCAGTTTCCAGAACCTTTCTTTACTGTCAAGGACCAGGAGAACCAGAAGCTGAATGTTCAATTCTTCCAAGAGCTGGGACTAAAAAATGTGGTGATTAGCAGGTTTCTGACGACTGCCTCTAGCATTTTCCATAATCCTGTAGAGAACAACAAGCGAATGATAGGGGTTCTCCAGGACAGCTACCTAAGCTTAGGTGGCTCTCAGGCCAACGCCAAAGTGTGGCTACTGAAGTTATTAAGCCAGAATCCATTTGCTGTGTTAAGTTCTCCCACAGCTGTAGACCAAATACTAAAATGTCTTCAAGAACAAGGTTTCACAAACTCTCAAGTTCTTCAGCTTCTGTCCAAACTTAAAGGCTTTCTTTTTCAGCTTCAGCCAGAAAGCATCCAGAACAGTATTTCCTTCACTAAGACTACTTTTGAGTGCACAGATGATGAGCTGCGGCAGTTGGTTGTGAACTGTCCTGTGCTGCTGTATTACTCTGCCCCAGTCCTAGAAGAGAGGATCCAGGCGCTGCTGAAGGAAGGAATCTCCATGGCTCAGCTAAGAGAGTCACCAATGGTCCTGGAGTTAACACCACAGATAGTCCAATACAGGATAAGAAAGCTGAACTCTTTAGGCTACAGAATAAAGGATGGGCATCTAGCAAGTCTAAATGGAACAAAAAAGGAGTTTGAGGCTAACTTAAGCAAAATGCAAGCCAAGCAGGGAAGGCCACTATTTAACCCTGTGGCGTCATTAAGTGTGGAAGAGTGATGTGGAGCTTATTTCTAGCAGGCAAATTGACCAATTCACAAAGACTTAAGCAACTCAGCTTGTAAGCACTAGTGAGTATCAATCAGGACCTACTGAGCTTCTGAGTGGTGTTCAAGTACCTCATAATCGATGGCCTCCGACTCTTGCTGTATTTTAAAATATAAAATAAATATAAATTGTGTTTAAATAACATCAGTAACTTTGATATTGAACTATTACTCCAAAACATCATATAGTGTGATAGTTCACATGGACAGTTTTGAAGGAACTGCCAAGTACACACTCTTGATGGGTACATGAACATTTTTGTTCCTAGAGCTGCTAGCAAAGTGTAATTCCTCCCCACCAGCCCTGAGTCACTGAGGCCAATACCACATTCCTCTAGAGAGAACTAACGTCTCCGACAAGTGTCGCCCATCCTCAGGGATCGGTTTAGAGCGAGCTTCTGTGGTCAGTTTGAAATCTCTTAAGGAATGCACACATTCGTTATGAACCTGAGGTTCATGAGAGTCCAGATGTATTAAGATCTCAGTTCTGGTCAGCCTCAGGCACAGAAAAGATTCCCACCTTTCCCTGCACAGCACAAGGAAGGAATGCAAACAGACTGGGGGAGGGGTATGGAAACTGTAATTCAAACTTCATTCAGGCACTTGAACACAGCTTCCTAGAAAGCTTGAAAATCTACTTCAGGTGATACACTTTTAGTTGTAGTGTTTCCATTTCCATTTCTAAATCTTGTGCCAAGATAAACATTACCCAAATCAAGACTGGCTCGCTTTGAGCAGTACAGTTTGTAACAACTGCAACACTCACTGGTTGTAATGCACACCCAGTTGACTATGCAGTGTGCACAGCTTCTGAATACAATGAAAATGCGGCCATTATCCTTTGTCCAATCTCTTAGCAAATGCAAGTCTATCTCACTATCTAAATCTGTTCAGTTCCTTAGTTGGGATACTGAGTAGCAACAAGTGCTCAGGAAGTTAAGAATACTTAATATTCTACAGTGAAACTCAAGGTACAGCACTTACCCAAAGCACTTAGGACTGCCAAGAAAAAAGACCAGAGGCAGCTTAGTGCCAGAGTGCATGCTTCACCTCAGATTCAGTCCCAAGTGTGTACTTGAAAATACGAGTGAGAGACAGCACAGGCTTCATTCAGTGTAGCACAAATGAACAGCACCACTGATCCATCTAAAGAGCTGGAGTTCATTCTACGTGTGGTGGGGAACCTCTAGAGCACTGTCCTGGCAATCAACAGTAGTGCATGCACTCGCCTGCTCTCAAAGCAGGTTTGGAATGCATTACAGGCTATGTGGTCCTCTATAGTTACCTGTCAACTGTGGGGTGGTTAGTAACAGGCAAATGACCGAGTATGGAGCTGTGAGAAGTCGGAAGTGGAGATCAACATTAGCACCACTTGCATTACTGTAGCCCTTAAAGCTATGGCTGTAGATAAGATTGCCACAAAGAGGCAGCTAAGATGTAGAGAAGTGACTAATCAACTTGGAAAGGGCATTCACTGGTTGACCTTATCAACAGTGACTGGTGGAGCAGGGAAGCAAGAAGGCTGTGTGGAGAGGGTTGATAGGACACAGATCAGTCAGCAGAGCATTGGGACGTGAGAACCTAAGTTAGTTTTGATTCTGAGAACTCATATAAAAAATGCCAATGTGATGACACTCACTTGTAATCCCAGCTCTGGAGAAGTGGCATGGGATCCCTTCGGCAGCAATCTAGGTTGTCCCCCAACAATATACAGTAGAACAGTGCTCCCTAGGTGTAACTCACTGTGCTCACACTTGAGTGAGCCTAAGCATAACCCACCAAAGTTGTTAAAGTCTTGGCCTACCCTGCAGAGACTGAGCAAACTGAGATGACAAAACCTAGACATTCTGTTTTCAGTCTTAGTTGATTAAATTCTAGTTGAATTCTACTGTTCTGTCTGCATCCAAATACCATGTTTGTAAAGCATCACCCAAAACATTGGCTATAGCAATTCCTGAACTGCCATGTAACTGGAAGTTTTAAGAAGATCCTGTTCACAAACTGCCTTTATTTCTGTAGGTCTTTAGGAAACATTCCATCTTTGCAGATCATAGTCCTTTATTATCAGATTCATGTGTTCTTTCCCATCCCTTTAATACAAAAAAAAAAAAAAAAAAAACCCGCATTATTCAATCAGCTATTTTCATCTGACATTTCACTAAGTACAGTATTCATATGCCAACATTATTAAATCAGTTATTCAAGTGGATCACACAAATTTATCTTCACTGTGCCAAAACTCACTCAAAAAAGAAGCTGAATAACAGACACTTCCAGATGTACCCAACACCCATAGTTTCTGAAGTGAGCTAGTCCTGTTTAACAGGTCACACTGCTAGTCTACGTCAATAAACTGGAAGAGACCTAAGTATACAGCTGTACACATCATCAAATGGCAAGTTTATTTCCGTTAGAACACAGCTAACTGGACGCCTGTACAGTTAGTTCTCTGCTATTGTAGAATTGTACTTTAGCATTTAAGACAATTGAGAAAATTTACCAGGTGGCTTTTCTGTAGCAGAAATTAACTATAGCCATTTCCTCAAGTGATTTTAAAGACAAGCAAAGTTGAAAATAAATATGCAAGCATATATAAACTAAGTCTACACTTAGACGAATTCAAGTACAAAGCACAGCAGAGCCTTTAAGTTAGAAATACAAACCAGCAATGAATCAATAATTTCTAAATAGCAGGAATCAAGTTCTCCAATACCATTATTTAGATCATTGAGAATGGGTCTATTAATTTTGGAATTTAAAAAAATACCATTTGTTAAGATATTCCACCAGATGTACCAACAATGTCTCAATTATATTGCATGAACTAAATGGCCATTTAATTCCTTCTAAATTTCACTCCTCAGTGATTTTAAATTTTGTGTAAGCATAAAGGTTCCAGAACATTTATAGATTTGCTTGCAAGTCCTGCTGTTATTTATGAATGCTTTTAAAATTTCTATTTTTATCCAGTTGTTGATCCACATTACTATAGAATAGTCTTAAGAGTCACAAACATTTAAAACCTGCATGTTAGGGCGACGTTCTCAGGGACGTTCTGAGGGTCTTGACTTCTTTGTGTCAAGGCACCACTCCCGTCCTCTCTCCAGGGAGTTAGAAAGGGCAGAATGGAGACAGAGTTCTAGTTTTAGGTATAAAGAAAATTAAGATTTTTTTCAGACTTAGATTATAAGATAAATGCCAAACATAATGTCAGTTATTAAATTTTCATGAAACTGAACACTAAAAGAAAAAGAAATGAACTTTTGAGGTACGTTCTATGAGAATAAATGAGCTATGATGACACATTAAGACACATTTACCATGCATATCAAAAAAACGTCAACTCCCTATCTGAAACTGGCTTGAAAAATGGTATGTCTGCATCTGCTTTGAAGGGTTATAAGAGAACATATCTTAAAAGCATGAATAAATTTTGCTGCAGATGCAGCTCAGTTGGTACAATACTGGTCTAACATGCATGTAAGCCCTGGGTTCCATCCCCAACATCACATAAACCAAGCATGGTGTTTCATACATGCCTGTAGTCCCAGCACTTGGGAAGTGAAGGCAAGAATAGCTCAAGGTTTTCCTCAGCTACATAGCCAGTTCAAGACCAGTCTAGGCTACAGAAGATCCCATCTCAAAAACAAACAAAAAAAACTCTATATAAGTCACTGAAAGCACTTATGTATTTTTTTTATTCAAAGCCAATGTATGGAGCCCATCTCATTCATTTAAAGAGTCAATCCTCATGTATTTGTGGTTGCTTTTATTATATTTTTAAAGAAATTGCTACTAATAATTTAAGACATCCTAAAGACAGAATATGCATGAAGGATTATCTTAGATGCTTCAGATAATTATAAGAACTTAAAAATTAATACTTGTTCCTTAATATAAAACTCTTCCCACACAGCTTTTGATCAGCTAAGAAATGTTCCATAGGCACTGTGGGGTGTATTAATGATGGGACCATGAACCCAACTAAAGCATATGTTCGATGTTAACTACTGACAACAGCTAACTAGCACTATCTTACCCACTGACACCAGGAAACGCCTTTACCTCAATTCAATACTCCTGAGATTCTTAAGAGGGAAAACTAGTTTTACAACCTTTAAAAGAATTCACTGATAATTATATGAACTGCACATATTTAAGGTATTAGAAAAGATGTTTTCTTTTGTAAGGCATCAATGATTAAACAAATAAAATGTTTATCTAACAAAAAACAATTAACACTATCATAAAACCTTTTATCTTCTAAACTTTTGAATTCCTGCTACTTTTCTGCCAGCTTAAATAAGAATGCCTCTTGGCCTAAACCACTATAGTTATAAAAAACTAAGACATCTGAAACTATTAGGCACATCAAAGGTACAGTTTATGTAGTTCAAGAGTCCCTTTGTAAGGGTCATATGAGTTACCTGGCACACTGTACACATGGAACTGTAAAGTCATCTACTAAGTTGAACTTTCACATTTTTAGTCAAACTGAAAGACTGAGAGCAAATATTTAAACATACCATATCTTCAGTTACAACTGAGTAAGTGTAACATTTTACCAGATAGAGAGCTGAACTTAAGTATGAGAAGCCTCCATACACTGGAATGGTATTGGTCTCTTCTTGTTTTAGATGAAGCCAGTCATCGATACTTTCAACACAGCAGTTGAGCGGTTGACTTGGCTGTAGTCTGTACTTGAGCAGTTCAATGCCACTGGCATCATATGCTGTGGAGAGCAAGTGTGCAAGTGTGCAAGTGTACCTCATCTTAGTCAGACTTGTCCTTCTTCTTTCCTGATAAGGGCACTTTGTTTACAACAGCAGAACCAACAGCTGTCACACCTCCAGCCACAGCAGACACGCCTCCTTTCACCAACCCTATTCCCATGGAAGGCACAGTTGTAACAGCTGTTTTGGTCACCTCCAGACTCTTTCCACCAATCCAAGCCACACCACCAATGGTGGCGCCAACAGCTCCCTTTGTAACACTGAAGATACCTCCAGTCACACGAGACAACATGCCTGGCTGCTGCTGTGGGTGATCTTTCATCGACCCTAATGAGAGAAAATAGTATGATGATTAAAACTAAGAACAGTACAAACCATTAAGTAACCTTCCTTACAACCAGGAGCTTCATCTGATAAGGTCCACTATCTTGAGTGAACAGTAAGGAGCCCTTGCCTAAGTACAGCTGCAGAAGTTTTATATTATACCTTGGTCCAGAGTTAAGTCTTTCGAAGCAAGGTCTCGATAATATAGCCCTTGCTTTCCTCAAACTCACAATTTTCCTACTTTTGCCTCACAAAGACTCAGATTATAGGCATGCACCAGCACACTTAGTATTGTGTAGCAATTTCCTCACAGATTAAAATCTTCTATTTTGGAAGGAAGCTGGTTAAGACACAGAATATTTTACTAAAAGGGAGATGAAATATTCCATTCTGCATAGAAGCTCTTTAAGCTCAAAAAGTAAACAAATCAAAACAGCTTCAGGAAGTTCCTGAAACTGACCAGATTCACTAAGACCCTCCCTCCCCAAGCATATATAAATAGTAAGGACTGCTGAGAGACATTCAGACAAGCTGAGGTGCCTGGAAGAAGCACAGAGCAACTTAGAAAGAACACTCTCCAACCTGTTGATCTACCTTTAGGCTATATAATATGCTCTAGGTTTCCAGCCTCTGTGAGCTGTCACTCACACTGGAATGGACTTTGTTGGTGTAACTGTCTTTGAATCATTTCTACTCCTATAAGTAACCCCAATTAAACTCACTGGTTCACCAAGTTGGACTTTGGTCTATCAGTGGTTCCCTATTGAGAGTGAGTAAACATATGTCCATATGTACCCTGAAATAATATCACACAGCATGTGTGGCTCAGTGCTAAGTCTTGTCTATAACAAGAAATACTGTAGAGACTAAACCGCTTTCTACAATATAATCCTATACTAAAAGATATATTTTAAATATCTCCCTGATTTATAGTTATGTTAATAAAATTTTACTTTAAAAAGTATGAAAAAATAAAAATATAAACATATAAATCCTTCAATTTCTTATGCAGGCTTCAATCAATAATTAACAAAATAATCATTTTCATATAATGTGGGTCTCAAGATTCTCTGGGGAATCACTAAGGACTTTGGGGGAAGGGACACATGGCAAAAAAAAAATCTCTTTCAAAATAGTATTAAGATGGCATTGTCCTTTCACTTCATTCTCTCATAAATCTATAGCTGAGAGTTCCAGAAACTAGGAACACAACAGAGACTGATTGCAGAAGCAGCTGCAAGAATGCTGTCTGTCTTCTATCACTCCAAACGGTAAAGAGATTTACAAAAATATACAAAGAGTATCACTTAGGTAACAAATCTCTTACTTGAAAGTTCTAAAATTGAGCTTTTCTAAGACACAAAGCATAAGTTCATCTTAAGGCTTTTTTTTTTTTCATTGCTTTACATTCTAACTGGGAAAATCTTACTGATTATTCTAAATAGTGCATCAGGCAGGAAATAGCCCCCAGAATTAACAATTGGAACTACATGAAATTAAAGGTTATTGCACAGTACAAGGAACAATCAGAAGGGCAAACAGCTTACGGAACAAGAGAACATCTTTGCCAGCTGTACAACAGACAGAGAACTAATACCCAGATTTTATTTTCTTAAAGTACAAAAGTCATAGACATAAAAAGCAATAGCCAATCAAAGCATTTTATATTTTATGTCCTTAGCCCTCTGGAAAATGAAATTAAAACTACTGTGAGATACCATTTCACCCAAGTAAGAATGGCTATCATCAAAACTAATAAGGCCAGATGCAGTGGTGCATGCCTTTAATCTCAGCACTCAGGAGGCTGAAGCAGGCAGATATATACTGTGTAATCTTTTTTTGTTTTTCTAAATACTTATTTTTCACATTAACATGCAAAGTATCATTATGGCATTTGCAAGCAAAATCGGTTCTGATTTCCCCCATCAACATACAAAGCTCCCAACCAGTCAGGGTTACATAGAGAACCTGTCTCAAAACAAGCAAACAAAAATAAAAACTAATAGCTGATGTTGGTGAGGATTTGAGGAAAGAGAAACCCCTGTTCACTGCTTGAAGGGATGCAAACCAGTACAGCCATTATGGAAATTAGTATGGAGGGCTCTCAAAAAATTAAAAATAAAACTATCATATGACCCAGTTATGCCATTCCTGGGCATATACTCAAAGATAACATACCATACCACAGAGCTACTTGCACATTCATATTCATTGCTGCTCTATCTACAACAGCCAAGAAACAGGACTACCCTAGATGCCCATCAAGAGATATTGAAAATGTGGTGCATATGTACAGTGGAATTATATTCAGCTATAAAAAGTGAAATTAAAAAATGTGCAGGAATATGAATGGAGTTGGAAAGTATTATATTAAGTGAGGTGACCCAAACTCAGAAAGAAGTAACTGTATGTTCTCTTTCATATTTAGATCCTAGCTTATATGTGTATATACAAGTAGGAGGAAATGCAAATAAAACCTAAAAATCTAAAAAGGAAATCAAAAGAGGGCACAAAAAAAAAGATGCTGAGGAAAAAGAGGACATGAAGGCAAAGGGATACATGTGACCGGAAAAAAACAGAAAGGAGACAGAAAAAAGGAGGTGAGAAACGGGGAATGGGAAATGAGCTAAAGCAAATTTTGCTCAAAAATGCCATGATACTTGTATGTTAAATATGGAAAATGAGTATTTAAAAATGAACAAAATATTACACGGGTGTAAGATACAGCCATTGATAGATTTGTTTTTAAAATTCAAATATTAAAACTACTAAGTATAATACATTTTAAATTTTTAAATGGTTAAAAATAAAGGATGTTGTAGGATGTTTTTTGCTCTTTTGGGGGACCCTCCACCCAGCTCCCAAATAAATCACACATGGAGGTTTATTCTTAGTTATAAATACTTGGCTTTAGCTTGGCTTGTTGCTAGCCAGCTTTTCTTAAATTATCCTGTCTACCTTTTGCCTCTGGACTTTTTCCTTTTCTTACTTCTGTGTATCTTACTTTCATTCTTACTCTAAGGCTGGCTGGGTGGCTGAACCCTGGTGTCCTCCTCCTTCTCTCACTCCTAGATCTCTCCTCCCAGATTTCTCCTCCTATTAATTCTCTCTGCCTGCCAGCCCCGCCTATCCTTTCTCCTGTCTTACTATTGGACACTCGGTTCTTTATTAGACCATCAGGTGTTTTAGACACTATCACAGCTTCATAGAGTTAAACAAATGCAACATAAACAAAAGTAACACACCTTAAAATAATATTCCCCAACATTTCCTCCTTTTTGTCTAAATAAGAAAGATTTTAACTTTAACATAGTAAAACTATACACAACAAAAACAGTTGTCAAGTAACAATTAATTTACAATATTCAGTTCACTTACATTTAGCACATTCAGAGAAAATAATGCATTATCTACCCTATCTTAGTGAATCCCAAGTTTTACACCTAATTTACTCTCTATCATAACTAAGGAAAACTGCAACTATAACTATCTAGTCTTCAACTCCATCAAAGACCCAGAAAGAGGAATTATCTAACAAAAGAGACGTTTGGCTGCCTGGACAGTCACACTAAATTCCTCTGCAACATTGGTGCATCCATCTTCAGCCTACAGGCCCACAGTATCTGGCAAACTTTTCAATGAAGCAGGAAATTTGAAAGACTCTCCCAACTATGTTGGCATAGTTTGTCAGTCCCTTTTCCTCTGTGTCCTGTTGAATGTCTGGCAGTTCCTTCTGTGAATCAGGAATGCTGAAGGACCATCCCGCCTTGTTTTGGCAAAGTTCAGCAGTCACTTTCCTGTGGGTCCTGTATGTCCAGTTTATACAACATACTGTTCAGCAATCCAGGCAAGAGCAGCTTCTTGCCCAAATGGCTAGTCTTGCCACATTGAAAGCAAACGCCACAAGGAGTTTCTTCATTGCCCATCATCTTTGAAGTAAATTGGTGCTGCCAGGAACAGATGTGTCTCATTGTTATAAAAAAGCCCTAAGTTAACTAAATATTTTAAATGCCATATTCTGTAGGTCTCTGAAAGTTTTGAAGACCATCTATCTATCAAAAATATATCTCTATATGATCTGGAAGGAATACCTAACATAGCTATAATTTTGATTGTTATAAATGACTAACCACTAACCTATGATTCCTGATTATCCTATATAGTTTATAATAATAGCTTTCAAAATCTAGAACTTCACCCTGCATTTCCAAATGAACTGCATAGGCACAATACCTCAAACAAAAATAGAAACATACATGCGTTATAACAAAAATAACCTTAAATTTTTATAAATACACAGAAATCCTTGAAACAAGAATAGAAACATATACACAGTCTTTAAATTTGTATCAATATTCTATATTCCCCTAAATGATAGCAAACATCCATAACCCACCAAATAACCAAAAACCACTCATAACCCCCAACTCTTGGGAATGTGGGCATAGTCTTCTCTAGACTGCTTCCTGCTGTCTATGGGCAAAACAGCTTTAGGGCTCCAGGGAGAAAATTTGAGATAATGACCAAGTCCTGGGAAGACCAGCTAGAACCTCTGTTGATAGATACCACCTGTCAAGGTTCAGGAGGTCTCCCCTGGTCACACCTGCTCACTATTATCCCTGAAGGAGTCCACAGTCTCCTGTGGGGACAATACTCCAAAGCATTTTTTATTTTCATTTGAAAAACACATTTTTTGACTCTTTTTAAAGTTAAGATAGCCCTGAAGTATCTAGGTTGGTTCAGTTTTGTAGTCCTGCTCACAATCCCATGTCTGTCAGCAGCTGTCATTTGCTCAACATTCAAAAAATTCAAAATCAACACAATAACATACAGGATCCAGACTCCCTGTTATTTCCCATCTCTACATGGCTTTTTCTTTTTTATTATTTTATTTCTCTATTTAAAGACTTTATTTTTAAACTATTCATTTTTTTTTCCCTATGGCTATACCCTTTTTCTTTTATTAAGCCTACACACTTTGTTAAACACACTGTAACCTGTTTAGAAGCTTTTCTTTTTCCTCCTGGACCTCTTTTAGCCTTTTTTACCACATGAACAAACTTTAAACTGCTAAGCAGCATGGACCTCTGCCTGCGGCTTTGACAGCTGACTCCACCTACTTCTTGGGGTCAGGAAAGTCAAGCCTAAAGCTCAAAACCAGGTCGAAGGCTTGTCTGACCAGGAACTGCATTCAACCTTCTTAGAGCTCTAGAATGCTGATGCTTGCACTGTAGCAGGCATTTTTACTTAGATTTTTGTTTTTACTTAAGATATAAGCTGCTCAAGGGCTTGCCAGCAGGCAGAAACTCTTAAAGGAGCCATATCTTTTTTTTTTAAAGCTTTCTCAGGCACTATGGAAATTCAAGCCCCACATTGGGTGCCAAAATGTTGTTTGTTTTTGCTCTTTTTGGGGACCCACCACCCAACTCCCAAATAAATCACACACAGAGGCTTATTCTTAATTATAAATGCCTGGCCTTGACTTTACTTGTTTCTGGCAAGCTTTCCTTAACTTTAAATTAGCCCATCTATCTTTTGCCTCTGGGCTTTTCCCATTCTCTTACTTCTGTAAGTCTTACTCATACCCTGTGGCTTCCCATGTAACTGAGTGGTTGGCCCCTGAAGTCCTCCTCCTTCTCCCTCCAAGATTTCTCCTTCTATTTATCCTCTCTGCCTGTCAACCCTACCTATTTCTCTCTTCTGTCTCACTATTGGCAGTTCAGCTCTTTATTAGACCATCAGGTGTTTTACACAGGCACAGTAACACACCTTCACAGAATTAAACAAATGCAACATAAACAAAAGTAACACACCTTAAAATAATATTCTACAACAAAAGGACTTAAGATACAGTTAAGCACTTGAATATATTAGTTATAAAATTTTATTAAATCCTAAAAAATAAAGCAAGGAGCTCTGTGTCATCAGACATGCCTGTAATTAGTGTACTGAGGAGGCATGAGGACCTCAGTGTAACGTTAACCCAGGCTACATAAGATAACCCTGTTTCAAAAAATAAGTATGTTTAACTTTATTATAATACACAATCTTTTCCTGAAGATGAGGATAAGGGAATAGTGGCACATACTTGTCAGATAGAAACCCTGTCTCCAAAAGACAACAAAAGAGGTGTTTTGTTTTGTTTTTCTTTTTTTGAGATAGGGTCTCACTATGTAGCCCTGGCTGTCCTGGAACTCACTATGTAGACCAGGCTGGCCTTGAATTCAGAGATTTGCTGCTTCTCCCTCCCAAGTCCTGGGATTAAAGGCATGCACCATGACACCTGGTTTTAAAAACCAAAACACAGAAATAGAAAACATACATTGAAAAAATATATATCTGTAAATTATGTATTAAACATATACAAATTGTTCTTTTTTTAAAAAAAAAAAATAAAGCAAAAAATTGAGCTAATAATTTTCAGGTTATTTTTCCACTAAACTAAATTAAAACAATTAGATAAGATAGTTCCTCTGTGTATGTGGGCAGGGGGAGAGGTCTCACTATGTAGCCAAACTTGGACTTGATACCTCTGGCTTCTGCCTCACAGTGCTGGAATTGCATGTGTGAGCCACCGTGGAGGACAAGTGCGTCCACCTTCTCTGAAGCTTACCTACAAGATTTTTATGTTATTTTTAAATTTTGGAGGTCTTTTGTTTTTATATCTTCCCAGAAATGTGATTTGTGCTTAACACTGTGGGAAGAAAATGCAAAACATAGAGTTCGGACATCTAGCCTAGGGGCTACATGCAGCCCTAAGGAGGCTGTTGTTTATGTTAAGCTTAGAAAGTCTATACCAAAAACATGAGTAAAACATGACTACAGGCATTTTCTGTACAGAGTCAGGACACTGAGGGACAGGAGGTAAACAGTGTTTCCAAAGCTTTTAGAAGCTAGTATGAGAGTAATTCATGTTACAATTTTCAAGCTAAAATAGTTTGATTTAGAAAGACAAATTAAGCAGAGCCCAAGATCATATATGAACACAAAGAGGTATCAATTATAATGTAATGAACAATAGGAATTTTTAAAATCTCAAGTCTTGGATTAGGTGTAGTTGTGGGCAGGACATCAAAAATAAACAGTCCATCCTGTATGTCCCACACCTTTGTAAATGAAGATGTTTTTGCTTGTGAAATGGTCTTAAAATAAAAGTGCAACAAAAAAATAAACCTTAAATAATGGAAATTGTGTCTAACCCCCCAAGGTCTGTGCTTTCTTATTAAAGGCTAAAAACATTTATTTCAATTATTTTTGGACCGTGTTTATTGACCAGATAAAAAGTCTATGATTCTTTATATTTAATTTTTTTAAATGATCATAGCTTTAATTTACCAGTACATTCCTTTCATTCTTTGTGTCAGGCACATGCTTACCTTCTGGTGGTTCATCACTAAGATAAGATGGAATTTCTTGATTTTTATCTGCCTGATTCATGATCACCTATAAAACAAAACATATTTCAGAGTAAGACTACCACTTCTCACATGCTGTATTAAATTAACTTAAGCAATTTTATTTAGATAGAGAACATTTTTAAATATCTACCACAAAAGTACCTCATCCTATCTCCTATTTCAAACTGTAGAGTTTACAAAGGACTTGAAATTATACCAACGGACAATAGGAATTTTATCAGAAACACTAACGAAGAGCAGCAGCGATGATACAAGTTTTCCTTTGTTTTTTTTTTTGTTTTTGTTTTTTTTTGTTTTTGTTTTTCGAGACAGGGTTTCTCTGTGTAGCTTTGCGCCTTTTCCTGGAACTCACTTGGTAGCCCAGGCTGGCCTCGAACTCACAGAGATCCGCCTGCATCCCGAGTGCTGGGATTAAAGACGTGCACCACCACCTCCTGGCATCCTTTGTTGTTTTTACTGTGGAACTTCAACTGAAAATTGCTAGTGAAAGAGAGCTGGACAATAATAAAAATTGGAAAAATAAAATCTCTCTCTATACAGATAAATACCTAGTGTGAGTCAGCAAGACTTGAATGTTTTTTGTTTTTCTTAGAGTTATATACAGAAGTAGTGACAAGCCGGGCAGTGGTGGCACACGCCTGTAATCCCAGCACTGAGGAGGCAGAGGCAGGTGGATCTCTGTGAGTTCGAGGTCAGCCTGGTCTACAG